>NW_011499859.1:1905632-2211314 GCF_000495115.2 Populus euphratica | reverse complement strand
CTCTTCTTTTTGTCTCTACCGCAGTTCAACTTATTTCCGGTCAAAACAGCCATTAGTTACCATTACCATCCACATTCTATATTTAGACTTATATTGAACACTTTATCTATATCAATTTCATGTAATTTATATCAATATATGTTAATTTGATTTTATACAATGTTAAGGTTTTGAATTAAAGATTTTTAAAAAAAATTAGGGTTTTTTTTTTTTATAATTAGATTAATTAGATATAATTTGAGTTGATGATTAGGTTATTTTATAAAATAATCAATGATTTTAAGTTGTTTTTGATTGAGAATTAACAAAATTATTTTGTTAGAGTTAATGTTTATTTAGATTAAATTATGAATTATACCAAACTAGATATAAAATAAAATAATTAACTATGAAATATATGAATTGGGTTGATAATTTCATTATAATAGTGAAATTTGATGAATTTAGGTTTTAACTGATAATATTATTGTTATGATTATATTGATAAAGTATTCATTTTGATTAACATCGAGACATTAATAAATTAGATTTATCTTGTATTGTTTGATAAAATATCTGATAATTTAGGAATACTATACTTTCATGGTGGTATTATTGTCAATGCCGACAATAACATCACTTATAATGGAGAAAGCCATAAGTTTTTATTTGTTATGTTAGATATCTCTCTCTTAATAAGTTATCTAAAATGTTATGTAATCGATTTAGCTGAAATATGTTTAAAATAAAAATAAAAATTACTCGAAGAATATCGTGAAGTAGGATCAATTAAGCTTATTATGTAGGTGTAGTAATTTGTAGTGATAAAAATATGAATTCAATGTTTGGATTTATACGCCAAAACTTCTCTTAAATAATAAACTTAAATGAAAAAAAATATTTGGTACGAAGTTAACTCAAGTTTCAAGTAACTCTTAAAAAACTAAACAAGCATTACAAGTAGTTAATGTATTTAGGTTAAGTGGGAATGTAAGGAGATAAATGTTAGTAAATGAAATTATTAATAGGAAACTTTAATTGCGTATGATATTTGTTTTATATTTTTATAAAAAATCTAAATCAAGTGATAACAAAGATAATTATTATATTAATTAAGTTGATGTTAAGAAGAAAGATGAAAAAGATACGGAAAATATAGATATTAAATTAGTCAAGATAATTATTATATTAATTAAGTTGATGTTAAGAAGAAAGATGAAAAAGATACGGAAAATAGAGATATTAAATTAGTCAAGCTTATTAATTAATACACAACTCTTGGTCTTCATTTTGATGTTATAAATAGGGATGTCTAATGCGAATACAATGAATTAATAATCATAAGCATATGAGATTATCAATTGATGAATTAAAAATTAAAAAAAATCTGGATATATTATGCAATTAAACGGTAATGTATAAGAAATTCATTGTCCATCGCCCAACTAAAATTTATTTTTGTGGTGCTAAAGGAAAAATTTTATGTCGTCCTGAGAAAATAACCAGAAGCTAATTTTCTCGTGTCTTATTTGTTAGCACAGAATTTATGCGTGAAAAACTGGTTCGAAAAGTTGGTAATGTTTGCCCTCGATATTATCAATGTATTCTGTCCTTCATGTAAATAATCTGGGACCATATTTTGGACAGTTATGAATAGGTTATGCTGGATAATTAATACTGTTGATCATAACCCAGTGAGTTAAATGAAGAACAGTACCCTAAATATGCTTGTAGTTGGATCATTTAAATCCGTTAAGTCAAAATAGTTACATGAATCCGAGGAGGACCCTTTGATGCTAAAAATTGTAGTTTCGCAAAGCAGTTATCAATATAACAGTTTGGTAAGGTTTGTAGTACGAGTTCATTATTAGAATCAGCAGAATGTGGTTTTTTGGATGGAAAGGGCCATCTGGGTTCTCTGCTTCTTCTAAAGCAGAGGAAGTAACACAAGGAATTGATTGAACTGGTCTCACTGCCACTGTTACAGGTTTTGCTTTTTTATTTCTTGCTAAGCCAAATAGCCTGCCTTAGTTTTCCTGGCTAGAGCTTTGTTTAGCCGTAGGATACATGTAGTGAGGTTTTATTTGAACGTTCGAGCTGACAGGACATCAGTTTTTACTTGATAAATTTAACTTCAGACTCACGGTAATGAAAGAATTATCTGTGGTTTTGAATAAATCTTCATTTCCAGGAGCGTCAAGTGGTATTGGTGCGGAGACGACGCGTGTCCTTGCAATGCGTGGTGTCCATGTAGTTATGGCAGTGAGGAATCTGGAAGCTGGTAGGAACGTCAAAGAAGCAATGCTCAAGGAAATCCCCACTGCTCAGATTGATGTTATGGAGTTAGACCTGAGATCAATGGCATCAGTTAGGAAGTTTGCATCAGAATATACTACCTTGGGTCTTCCTTCGAACATCCTCATGTAAGGAAACTATATTGGGGAAATTAAATTGCAGTTCTTATACCTATCCAGCTATCACAAATCAGTTGAGTGTTCCTGTTATGTTCGTAAAACAATTCATATTCACAGGCAGCATCTAGCTTTCTTGCAAACAGTAGTACTTTCCTTTTCTGTTTGAAGCAATAAAGCAGGGGTTCTGTCATCTCCTTCCAAGCTTTCTCAAGATAACATTGAAATGTTATTTGCAACCAACCATATAGGTATGTTACATTTGACTTTCAAACTTTGAAATATTCAGCCATAGTATCTTCTGTGTTGATTTTCCAACTTGGGGTTGAAATACTACAATTTGCAGGTCATTTTCTATTGACAAACCTTTTATTGGAGATCATGAAAAACACAGCGCAAAGAAGAAGGAAGGATCGTTAATGTATCATCAGGAGGTCACCGTATTGTGAGTCGGGAAGGAATTTTTTTCGATAAAATCTATGACGAGGCCAGGTAGGTGGCAACTTGATGGCAGAAATATTTTTGTCTATGGTTTTAAGTTTCTACATATAATGTTCCAATGTCATCACCGTGCACCGGCAGTTCCTGGCTGCCTTGCCTTTTTCTGATAGCTGATAATTTCAAATTCTGTATCAGTTGGTTTTCTTATGGGCAATCTAACCTTGCTAACATATTGCATGCCAATGAGCTTGCAAGGCGCCTGAAGGTAATTAAAACATGATGACATGTCCTAAATCAATTTCCATTATCTTAATTTCGTTTATCTAGCATAGACAATAGAGCTTTTTCAGCTGAATTTAGTTTTCTACATTTTTGCGTTTTGGTATTGAAGATTACCACCACAAAATTTAAGTGCCTTAGGTTGAAGTGTGAGTGGTAATCAATCACATTATTCTGATAGGCAGTGTAATATAAAATTGTGGGATCATTATCGCTTGAGTTTACAGCAAGAAGGGGAAGAGATAACTATTAATTCACTACATCCTGGAGCAATCCACGCCAATCTTCTGCGTCACCAAGGTTTTGTTAATGGTAAATCTTTCTTAAGCCTTATCAATTTTATCTTTCCGAGATTCTGTACTTTGACGACATATTTCCGTTTTGAGACTTTTACAGGAGTAAATTAATATGATTTTGGGTTATGGAGTTGCTAGGGTCTTTTTGCAAATTTTACAGAAGATTGGAAAAGGCTCTCAGAGCTTGCATCGGTTGTTTTTAGCATTTGGATATAATAAGCTTGATATATTCCTTCTTATTCTTTCACAGTGCCCGGAATTTTTTAGTTTTATTAATATTTTTCCCATTCGGTGGTCTTAATGCAGCTATTTTGAACTCGTTTGGTAAATACATGACAAAAAATGTTCAGCAGGGATGGCTTTCATAATTCTGAGAAAAACATTTCCATCCTGTGTGACTTGGCAAAATGATGATAAAATTGCTTTGTCTGAACAATGAATCTGTTTTACAACAATTCATTTCATTTGGTTATGGTTACAAGGAGCAGCAACTACATGCTATATAGCGTTGCATCCACAAGTCAAGGGGATAAGTGGAAAGTATTTTACGGACAGTAACATTGCAGAACCCAGCTCACAGGCTAAAGATGCAGAACCGGCCAAAAGCCATGGGATTTCTACTTCAGCATCACTAACAAGTACTCAGGATTATTTCAAGGTTTTCTACGAGTAAACAAAGCTGTAATCTTATAGACATGCTCAAGTAAAGCTTGTTGAATCTCCATTAAAAAGTTTTTTTTTTTTTCCATGAAATTGAATTTATTTGAGGGGTTTGAGGGTTTTTTTTTTTAATTGAACCTATTTACAAAAAAAACCAAAAAAAAAAAACCGACCAACTTTTCTGTCTCCCTCGTCGCAAACCAAGTATAGCTTCAAAATCAAAAGACTTCACTCTAATTTATAGATTCAATACCACTCCCCACAGATAATATAAACCCAAAAAAAATGCCTAATGTGACATGAACCTTGATTCTTAGCTTCAGAGAGGGAGGGAAACCTTCGAGACAATGGTATATACAGAGGTAAAAAAAAATGTAACCTTGAAATGTAATGAAGATGCATGATGGTACTTAACCTAAATTATATAGTTATGCTAATGATGCCAGGTTGTCTCTGCACTAAAAATACCATAACCTGACTCCAAACTACAGGCTTAAATCACCTCCAAAACACAAGATAGGTATTTTTCCCATCCCCATAGGCTGAAATGAATTAGAAAAGGAACTGATGCTATCAAAGAAAAATAAAACCAGTTCTGAAATTTATGCCACAATGCGGGAGATATAGAATTCTTAAAAATAAACCTGGCTCATTGCTGTTCCCAAAATTTACAATTGCACTGGACCGGAGGATTTCACCAGTACACAGGTTGCATTAGATTTCTTCAATTTGATTCAAGGTATAACCGTATATATTAGATACAAGAATATCAGCTGGGCAGCCCACAAGAAGTTTTACACTGAGCTACCCATAAACTGATAAAAGAAAAGGCACAGGCGAAGCCAGGCAAGTTCTCAACTGTTATCTTGACATAATCTGGACTTCCAACTTGGTTCCCATCTTTCTGTACAATATTTGTTTTCAACTCCCACCACATCCTTCCACCCAAAAAATAGTAGAAGGAACATAAAAGGATGTGAAATGCACGAATGGTAGTAGCTTTGCACTCCAAGTATAATAAATCTACATTCTATCTAGCAGTTACATGAATGTGAGGAGCTGATGAATATAGGTCTCAGAAGGTAACCTTCTTGGAATGATCAAAATCTTCATTCATGGAATTGTTTGCACATGAATTCGGGTCAACAAAGCTGGCAGGAAATCAAACCGAGTTACTGACTTCAGTGAAATATATAGCTGCCAGATAAAGAGCTTCACAGACACAAGTGGAATAACTTGCACGTGCTGCCAACTTTCCATATTCTAGTCCTCCCGTATGCCAACTGCTTACTTGCCATAGGAACTCTGAAACCAAACTCCAAGGCCATTTCCAAGAAATTAATCCTGCCCTTCAAGCTTCTGAAACATCTGACCTCCTGGAATCACTTATCCAGAGTTGATTTTTTGGGCACAGATTTGATTTGTCTCCCCCCTTGATTAGAATGAAAAAAATGAATGATGCATTGGGAGGTAGAGTACCGAGAAAGATTTTTCTGATGAAGGATTCATGCAGAGTTAGACTTTAGATTCCATTGGTATGGCCATGAATTGAGAAGTTTGGATTCAGGTCCAGGGATGGCTTCAATTTCATATGATCCCTTAAGAGCTGCTGGGACACATGATCAGCTAAAACAGGGTGCCCATCATAGAGTTCAGGCCATCCCAACTGGTTTCCAGGATTGCTGTTTTCTGATGAAATTATTTCCCGGAAAACACAAGAGGCTTGTGACATACCTCGAAATAGGTCAGGCTTTGGTTCCTGATAAAGGTTGTTGTTATTGGGATAGAAACTACTTTGGGACCCAGGGATCATTCCCTTGCTTTCTTGCAAGTACATTATGTGCTGCTTTGCATGATGAAATGGGATGGCACCACAACCACCAGTGAGAGGCGTGGATGAACCAGATGCAGTATGAGGGCTAGATATAGGAGACGGAGACATCCTTCCACTCAAATTCTGCGGGGATCTTGAATATAGATGAGGGCTCCCAATAGGAGACACCGGGCACGATGAGTTCTTCATATGGGCATCACTGGAATAGGAAAAACATCAAATTAAAAGAAAGAAGAAATATTTTTGAGTATAAAAACAAGAACCAGATACTTATTTTTAACACAACAAATTTTGTTGCAACATAAACCAACTAGTTGCACATTTAGATCTTCACACTTTGATTATGCAGACTAAGCAGTCTCAAGCTAAAGCACAAGGATTTCTCCCCTCAATACAACAAATGCTACATGGAACTTCAAATTTCAAATGTAAGTTGGGGCAATGGAGTAAAATGTTAGCAAGTATAGAGCAGAACCAATGAAAGAAATCTTCACAAAAAAAGTTATTGAAGAGCTAAGAACACAATACAGTTTATTGCTTGTTGTTGAACAAAGTAATGATAACAGCCAACCAAGAAAAAAAAGAAAGTATTAACACCATCAAACTAATTTCATGCAAGTTGTGGGTGAAGATGACTAGAAAACAGTGTATTTTATCTCCTTCAATACTGCTCTCATAGCAAGATATTGCTTTTGAAACATGATATCTGACATAATATTTTTCTGTGCCCTGATGAAAAACCTATGCAGCTTTAGCTGAAATGCATTGTGCAATATCAGTCCATCTTCAGACTAGACAAGTACACATGCCAGTAATCCTAGCAACACATAAGACAAACTTTGCCATATGTGTTCCTGAATATGCAATGTAAGTGCGAGAAAAAAAATAAGAGCGAGAGCACACACGTGTGAGTGAGTGCGTGATGAGGGAGGGAGGGAGGGAGAAGAGACCTGATCCCTGAACCAATTTTTGTGGCTCTCGATTGATGCATAGAAATCCCTTCTGAGTCAAAGCCTGAAACATTTCTTGCAGGTCCAATTCCCTATTAAAAGTTCGAAGATTCAACTCATTAGTCAATTCAAGCAACATCATCAAAGCCACAACAGACAAGTCAGGCAAAGTGAAAGGAATTATTCCGTGTTGTGTCATGAAGAAAACAAAATACTTCATGGTAGCATTAGCAAGCAATACCAATATGAAATCAGACGACCACATGTGCTAGCCATCTAAGGTGATGTGCATAAGACTAAACATATAACAACTCCCGATTAACATATTCATCCAGTCATTTACCAAAATGAAGTACCATGAGTTTTGGATGCATATTATCATAGCTTTTGTTCCGCTCTGTTTCTTAGTTTGGAGGATGACCTATTCTCCTACCTGTCTCTGTATATTTTCTTCTTTTCATCAGATGAAATCTTTTGTTTTCTAAAAAAATATTGAAATATGATAAACAGTTGTGAATAACTTGTTATCTCATATAATCTACAGGAAAAATTGCAATATTCAATATCATTAGACACACCAAGAAAAAATCCTAATACCATTGATCTTCCTGAATTAATAATTGCAGGCAGTTCTTCTGAAAGCTCTGGGGACAAAAACGGCCTCTCCATCAGAGCAACATTTTTCACAAAAGGGTGCTCCAAAAGTTGAGCAGCTGTAGGGCGATGTGATGGGTTTCGTTGCAAACACTGCCTCACAAAGTCCTTTCCATCATCTGACAGATTATCAGGAATCTCTGGAAGTTCCTTGCTATTTCCAATCTTAAACATAGCAGGAACCTTTCAAGAAGAAAATAAAGCAAAATGAGGGTACGAAATAAGGTCAAACAAATCATACTTCTAGTTTAACACAATCTCACCAAGACACGCATTAAGATTTCAAGCAGTGCCATTCAAACTGCAAAACAAGTTACAAAACTAAAAAAATTATTGTACTTCAATTTTACTAACCCCTTCATATTGGCTCCAAGGTGGTTTTGTTGTTGCCATCTCCAAAACAGTGCACCCAAGGCTCCATATATCAACAGCAAGATTACAACCATTTGGATTTTTTATAACCTGAAACAATTAATGTATTCAAGAAATGCATTACTTGAAAGCGTCACAAAGAAATATAAAATCAGAATGTGACAATACACCAAGGCTGACCTCAGGTGCCATCCAGTAAGGGCTTCCTTTGAATGATAATGGACAAGACTGCCCAGATATCTGCAGATCAATTGATTAAAATGGGTTACAACGCATTGCCCACAGGTGAATATGCATGAGTAAATTTTCATCTTGCATTCTAACTAAACCAAAAAGATAGCAGTTATAGAGAACTAATTTAATTTGGTTGCCTAACCAACAGAATTTAGCGTTTGTTCAAAACCAGTGGCAATAACAGTCAACATATTTTCCCAGGTTTGAATAACTAGAGAGAAGAAAATTCCAGATGAATATCCTTACATGCTTTGCCATCCCAAAATCTGCCAGTTTAACACGACCCGTGGGATCCACCAGAATATTAGCCCCTTTAATGTCTCTGAACACGATTAAAACTTATGAAATAGGCATGACAATGTTTATAAGTGATTAGAGTAAGTTGTGGTTCCCTATCAAAACCATGAGATAGCAAAATAACAAGGCTCACCTGTGGACAGTTTTTTTAGCATGCAAATAAGCAAGCCCACGCAGGATTTGTTGAGTATAACTACGAATAGCTTTTTCACCAAATTGGCCATATTCTTGAAGCAGTTTATAGATGGAGCCACCAGACACATACTCCAAGTATATATATAATTTGTCATCCACCTGATAAGAAATAAAATACCAATTCAGCTAACAAAAATCTAAGCCATGGATTTCTATTCATAAATATGTTGGAACTTTACGCTAATAAAGTATCTAAATTCAACACTCTACCATGAATCAACTAATGATAATGCAATTATATAAATCATCAGCAATTAAATCCCACAAAATTCAAGAAACAGTCTCCTAGGAAGTACTGCAACATATAGGAGTCTCAGTAGTTTGGAATGAACATACACATGCAATATTTTATGACTAACATGTAAAATGAAATTATTTCAGAAAGTAAAAATCTAAAAGGAGAAAACATAAACTGACAAGAAAAATGTTACCGTTTCATATCCATAGTACTGCACTATATTAGGATGACGTAAGCGACTCAGTAGCACAATTTCCTGCACGTATCATGAATAACTGTAAAATCTTCCTCAAAATTTCCCAGAGAAGAACTATATCTAAATTAACATCTATGCATATCAATACATAACCTTATATTCTTCAAACTATAAACTGCCTAAAAAAACAGAAAAATAAAAAATTACCTGTCCCAGCTGCTGTGCGCTTTCCTTTGATTTTGCATCATCTGAAAATAGAGTTACCTCCTTCATTGCACACATCTCACCTCTTTCTCTAAGGCCCGAACAACAAAATCAGATAAGACATGCAAAATGCATAAATAACGTGCATGGAAAATGGTTGATAACTCAGTTCAGTATGGTGTCAGATTTGTGTTCAAGAATATCAGGGAATCTCCTCTTTAATTATGAAGTTAAATGATATTAACATTAGACTTGAATGCATGATAACAATAACAAGGATAGCAATAATGATGACAATTGCAAATAAGGACTCTTTAAGGTATGAAGGAGGTACTGTTGCAAACAAGTCAATCGAGTAGGACGCAGAATGAGTTAAAAGAGGGTGTGAGCAGTGAGACAAAGAGGAGAGATGTTAGCTCAAATGTTAAGTAAAAGATGGATTAAAATGTCACTTGATGCATCACAATGATGAAGATGATGAAAGAAACATGACAAATCAAGTGTTGCTTTACAGAGGTGAATGGATTAGCAGAGTAAAACAAAAAATTTATAAATGCAATGGTCACAACTAATCCAAAACAATGTCAACTCAACTCCATTTAGTCTCAATCTCAATCAAGCTGTACTCCTAAATTGATCTGCTTCCCCCACCCAGTTATTTATGGACTAAACTTTCTAGAGTTTTTTATGATGCTAAATCACCCATGTCCATGCAATCAAACATTTAGAAAATAACCTTTGCACGGACCTGTTAAACCCAAGATATACATCTCCAAAACTGCCTCTCCCAAGCATACGTCCCTTCTGCCAGCGTGTACCAGAACTTGTTGGGTTCTCCATCCTACTAGGACTTCGAGGCACTGAAGGAGATGTTGAGGCGGAATAGGTAGGAGAAAAGGGATGGGTGTTGGAGATCGTTATCGGTGGAAGGGGCAAGCGGTGACTTTGTTGCTTTCCATCATCTGGCCGGCTTGTAGGCGACTCTATGGTAACCCCAGCAGCTCGTGGGTGCAGAGGAGTGACAGCACCACTGTGTATTCTGGAGCTGGGACCTGGGCTAATCACTCTGGGGCTAGGTAATGGAGAACACTCAGGGCTGCATCTACTGTTTGGCCAAAGAAGCTGTCCTGACATATCTCCACCTATTGAGTTCTGCCCAGAATTATAGCCTGAACCTGGACTTGAGCACTGTCCAGATCCTAGTAAACCAATATCTGAGTAAGTTTTTCCTGCCCAGAAACCATTGTTGATAACTTGCTCAGTGCCAAATGCTCTCATTGGGCTTCTAGAAGGACTTGACATTGAGCTGTCTGGAGCACTAAAGAATGCTACTCGATGAGGAATCTGTAAATGTTGCACTTGAGAGCTAAAAATTGCCCGTTTTGGTGGTATAGACAAGGTCTGATTATTTGCAGGTAAATTAGCATGTTTCAGAGTTTCTCTTGAGTTCTTTCTATTTATGATAGGGGATTGATCCTGTCGCATCACACTTCAGCAGACATAAAGACAAATTTTGTCAGAGACAAGACAAAACCTGGAAAGACACTTTAAAACTTTCAATGGAACACATGGAAGCTCACCTTGGAGGGCTGTTCACAGCAGTTCTGTTCCCATTTTCATAGTCCGATGTGAGAGGGCTAAGGACACGCGAGTCAGGCAGATCATCACTATCTATGGAGCTATCACTGGACACAGAGGCAGTGGCTAAATCCCCTGCTGTATCTGCTTGGTCCAGTCTATTAAGGACATGTCCTGGTCTCGGAAGGGGCAAAAGATGCAATGGTTTGCCCCCTCCATCCAATCCTGGTTTCACTGAAGCACTAATTCCAGAATCACAGCGCCCAATTTTAGTATGAGGCACCCCTGGAAGTGGAAGTGGAAGTGGTTGAGCCTGAGGCCTTTCAGCAAAACTTTGACAACGTGATACGTGTGTGGAGGGAGATGGTGATCTTGATGGAACGCAGGACAAAGAAACCCTTTCTGAAAGAGTATCTTTACAACATCTCCGAGATCCTCCTGATCTATTGTTGCTCTTTTCCTTTGATGTAATCTTAAATTTCCTATTTATTGTATCAATGAAACTTTCCTTGTTTGCTTTCTTCTTTTCCTCTTTGGATGAAGACTTCCCCCACCATGACCGCATGTTTACTTTCAACACTTCATGAAAATGACCACAAATCCTAGCGTAAGATCAACCCCTTGATCAGCAACACACTCTCACGTTTACACCAGCTTAGTTGCCATGAATGCAACAAATCGATTTAAAACAATTGCATTTTATGCAAAAAAATCTCCATAATAGGAGTACAGAAAATGGCACAACTCGGGAATGTCAACCTGGTCAGTGTGAATATAAACTTGTATTAGTGTTTCATGAGAAGCTGCTAAGCAAAGTACGTACTCAAGCATAACATCAGAACTAAAATCACATTGAAAAAGAAAAACTGAACGCGCAGGATTCCGTTATCACTATACCTAAATAACATGGTGAAAATTTCTCATTTGTGGCATCAAACTTCATGATAAAAAATGTGGGCATGATGACTTTTTCATGCACTCTTATACATTAACAGTTACAACGATTTTGATGATTTAACTATTAGCTTGACAATAATCCTTGATGAGTTGATTCCAAGGTCAACAATAAACTCTTCTCGACACAATGGTTATATCACTTACATTACTTGCAATTCCATTTGGGTGCTCCTTTACAAGTGGAGACAATCAGCTTGACCCATCATTTTATCCACCAACTCATGTCTAATCCACACTGGCAAAAAAAAAAAATCAATTCCAATGCTAGTATAGTCCACTTCAGGACAAATTCAACAACCCAAAACAAAACCCAAGTAACTGCCTACACCATCTGTACACTACTATAAAGACCCTGGCATGCACTCAACAACTGTTATTGAACTAGATCCATTCTTCAATACCCCCAATTTTCAAAACAAACCAACAAAGCATCATCAACCTTAGCAACCCAAAACATAATCTATCAACACCAGATCTAAATGCCCTAACTTTTTTTAACATCACAAACTAAGAAAACTACAATTAAAGAAAAAAAATCTCAAGAGCAAAAAAACAAAATAGCCATGCTTAAAATTAAAAACCCATCTCCAAATTCACGGGTAAGAAACATACAAACACTTGAAACATCAGAATTCACCTAAAAGATTGAATCTTTTTAATCTAAGAGGGGAAAAAAAAAGAAATTGAAGCTCAAAGTAGCAAGGCAAAAGTTTTAGTCTTTCACTTAAGTGTAAGTGAAGATGTATCTATAGAGCTCAGAACAGAAGTGTCAGTTTGCTTCAGACAAGGAAAAGAAAGAAGAGGAGAAGAGAAACTAAAAAGTCACAGAATCAAAGAAATTCAGATAGAAGAACAGAAGCTTATTTAAAAGAGAGAGAGAGAGTGTTTTTCAGAGAGAGAGAGAAAGAAGGAAAGAAATTATGGTGAAAAGGGAAGACCACTGTAGACTAGTGATGTATGATTAGTAACTTGGCACTTAAAATCACGACCGTCCTTGACTTTTATTGACTATCATGATGCAATCCGTTTTGATTAGGTCAATTATGGGGCGAGGGATGCACGGAGTTTCGGTGGTATTTGATGCCTGTGATTATAAGTTTGTTTTTTTTAATTTCTTTATAGGCTATTTTTAACGGCTCGCACCATTTATTCCCACTGTCATGCTTTACGCAATCGGGTTTTCTTTTGGAAGATTCTTTTTCTTTTTTTAACCTTTTTTTTTTTTTGGGGTGTGTGTGATTTTGTTTTTTTGGCCACGTATTTTTTTTTAATTTTACTACAATATTATTATTTTTTAATGATTTTCGCATGTGAAGGTTAGATCCAATATGTGTGTGATGCGTGGTTTGTATTTGAAAAAAAAAAGGAATTTATAATAATTTTATTTTCATTACAAAGTTGAATTTTGATAGTCAAGGAGGAAGCATAAAGTTACAATTGTTGAGTCAATTTTTTTCCGATTTATTATTCTTCTATTAAAAAAAAATATGTGAGATGAGAAAACTAGAAGGTGTTCTCTCAATAATTGCTAAGAAAAAGTGAGGATTCGAAGTTGTTCTTTTGTTAGCAAAAACCCCTTTTCCATTAGTGAAAGATTAGGAGTTGTTCTTCCACTAATCGGCAAAAACAAAAACGTCCTAATTACGGCTGATTTTATTTTAATTCCTAAAACTTTATTTCAAATTGGATCCATTCAGCTAGGGTAATTGATACAAACATCAATCTTCCTTCCTTTTTTTTTTTATAAACATAACCGGTTATAATGTTTTTTTATATAATATATTGTTTGAAAACGTGTTTAAAATTATATTTTTATATTATTTTGACATGATAGTATTAAAAATATTTTTTTAAATAAAATATATTTTAAAAAATAATTATTATTATATCTCAATATATGATGAAAAAATTATATGAAATTAGGAAAGAAAAAGGTAAAAGGAATTTCAAGGGCTATATATGGTGTCCACCAACCCGACAGTTCAAGTATAATTATCACCAACCGTATGTTACTAGATCCACCATAACTTTTTATTTTATTTTTGTCTTTTACAAATGAAACATTAATTATCCATCATGTTAAAAAGGAAGAACACGAAGAGATTTTCAATTCATTCCTCTGATTAATGAAAAAAACCCTCAAAATCATTATTATGTTTTGTAAAGAACAATCAAAGTGTTGTTAGTAAAAGAAACAGAGGATAAAAAGAAACATGATGCAGGAGCGATTCTTGTAAAGTTCTGGGACACCATAATAACTAGCTAAATTGTTGTGATTTCAAAATTGTAAAGAACAACAGAGAAATCATGTCATTTTATCCTCTTTAATCTCCTCTTTATTTTCATCCACTTAACGGCTACTAGTTTGTTTTATTGGTTTCTTATTCGGCTCCATATTTTCCTTTACATGCCCCCTCAGTCTAAAGGGTGTTGTTCCAACATTTAGATTAGCCAAGATAATTTGAAATTTGCAAGGTGAGGTGACAGTGACTTAAAGCCTGTTTGAAAATGCCTCGTTTTCCTTTAAGTTTTGAATTTTTTTATTAAAAATTATATTTTTATATTTTCAAATTATTTTAATACACTAATATTAAAATTATTTTTAAAAAATTATTTTAATATATTTTTAAATAAAAAATACCTTGAACCATAACCGCTACTACAATCTCAAATATATCTTTAGTAAATGAATTAGCAAGTTGATTTCTATCTGAAATAAACTAAACATTAAGTTGTTTTCTTTGAACTTGGTCATATGCATAATAAAAATCAATCTCAATATATTTTGTACAAAGATGAAATATAAGATTAGTATTCAAGAATATGGCTTCAATATTGTCACATCATAACACTAATTGTTAAAGAATCTTAAGATTAGTTTCATGTAAAACTGATTGCAACCATTATATTTATGAAGTTGCATTTGCAAATGACTTATATTCAACTTCGGTACTACCATAGACATTTAAGGGTTATTGCTTGCATCGTCAAGAAAATAAGGTTGCTACCCATAAAAATACTATATACACCTACTAATTGACGATCATCTAAATTAGTTACTCAATTAGAGTATGAAAAAGCTTGAATTACAAAATTAGATGATTTGTTAAGGAACAAATCCATTGATATTGTATGTTTAAGATAATATATGATCTTTTTTACAGCTTGCCAGTGTGATTCCAATGGGTTATGCATGAATTTTACTTGTTTTATGGATTGAAAAGGCAAGATCAAGTTGGGTGAAAGCTAAATAGTGCAAGCTTTCAACGATATAACTATAAGGATAACGATCTAGACACTTAGCTCCTTTAGTTGTGCGTAGTTGATAACTGGTTAACATAAGCCTCATGCATGACCTGACTTCTGCCATATAAGTGCATTCGAGAAAAACAATCATATACTTATATTGAGTTGGAAGATCCAACTCGCCAAAAAATATTGTCTTGCCTTTACATATCAAATTAACCTCTATCACATGTTAATCACTGGTTAATTTGATAGAGGTTATTTTTCAGATAGTATGGGGAAGATATTTTTTGATAAGGGAATAATTTGTCAAAAATTACATGATAAAAAATATAAATTCATCAATTGATAAGTTATGACACTTGTATCCATGGTGATTAACATTATAGCTAGTGAAAACATATGACTTGCTTGTGAAATCCAATTTATGTTTGTTATATGGTCCAAGATTAGGTCAACATGCACATCTTAAAACATGCAAGAAAGAGTAATTAAGGACTCAGTTATAGATTATTTTCATAAAGTGATAAATTATTAAGAACAAGTATTGAAAGATGTTTAATTAAATAAGTTGTGGTGTAAAAGGCTTTTTCCTAGTAAATTAGAGGTAAATTCAAATGTGATAACATACAAAGCCCACTTCCAATAATTTGTCTATGTCTTCATTCATTTAACCCAATTTATTGGTGAGTTGAAAGCATGCTAGGCAATGTAAAATGTGATTTTATTAAAAGTAATTATGTAATTTATGATACTTACCATCCCAATCAGATTGTATAACTTTTATTTTATATTCAGAAGTTTATTTTCATATGACATGGAAATTGAAGGAAAACATGCTCAACATCAAACTTTAATTTAATTAGAAATAACCATAAAAAATTTGAATAATTATCCAAAAAGCTAATATAACACCTAACACTTATAATGGAGGCGATAAATGTTGAGCCTCATGCATCTGTGAAAATTAAGTTTAATGGAGCATCATAAACATAATTGGAATTGCTAAAAGACAAAGCTTGACTCTTGGATGATTAACAATCAGGGCATATAAAATACCTTTTTATTTTATCAACTAGAAGCTTATTGACAAACGTAACATGTAAACAATCTAAAAAATAATATTATGGCGAAGTTGGTAATACAATTGATCAAAGAAAATAAAAACATTTAAAAGGACTAAAGGATGAATGTTAGTGTTAGAAAATGGTATAAATCATTGCTAACTTGGCCTCAATGAAGGTCGTTTGTCAAGTAGTCATTCACAGGAAAATATTTGTCATAAAACTCAAAATAACATTATTATCAATGCAAAAATTGTGAATGGAAAGTAAACTTTTCTGAATTTAAAAGACCAAAAATATTTGATTTAATAACAAAAAATAATGTATTAAGAGTAAAATTCTTAATTTTAAAGATACATAAACTTTGACTATTGTCAATCTAAAATTAGCCTTTATCATTATAATCATCACTCCTTTGTTTTAGATTAGTCATATTATATATGATATGGTGAGTGACACTTATGCTCGCATGCTATTCAATATCTTAGTGGTTATTATTATATATAACCAAGGCTTGTTTATTCCAAGGATAATAAGGATCATAATAGCTGAGGTCAAATGAGTGTTATCACTTGAAAGTTGAGTGGCTAGATTTCTAACAAACTTGACACATAATAGTGAAAAAAGATACATGTCACTATAATTATAAGGGAAAACACCACCTCTAGTCAAGAATTGTCACGACGACCTCTACCATGATAACCACCTCATCCTTCATTGTTGGATAACAATGGTTATCTTTGAATAACATTCATCTTAACAAGTGGCAAAAGAACAAAAAGATTATTAGCAACTTATATGGGATTCAGCTATAATAAATAAAGAGTATAACTCCTCATGTGTGACTTGATTAGTGTGAGTATAGAAGAAGGATACGAAGTTGTTATATTTGTGTCTTAATACAACAAGAACATGAGTAATGACAATATCACACTAGAAGTACTGGTCGACCCTAGCAAGTTCATCAATTATTGTTTTGATTGATAAAAGTAATCATTGATAAATTGATTGTCTTTCTTTGTATTGGTAAGTTGAGTTTGAACTTGGATTGTACAAGATATAAATTGAAAAGAAAATTTTATTTAAGGTCTCACCAAACCTCATAAGAGGTGGTATAAAAGATAGTTTAAGCTAAAACATCTTAAATTATGAAAAAACATAAGAGTGTCAGAATAAGAATGTCATGTCATACTCACTGAGAATGCGTAGCATTTAAAATTTGAATGATTGTACCTATATTAGAATATGAAGTATCATTAATTAAGAGGAGGAATTTTGGATGTACCATCTAGGAACCCATACAAATCCTGGCCACGAAAATATAACTCTAATTGTGCCTTATAAATGAGATAATTATTGATAGTTAGCTTAATAAAATAATATTTGAAATAAAAGAGATTATTGATGGAGGATGGAGAAGATAAGTGCATGATAAAACACTTGTCTTATTTTTTAAGTTATGATAAAAAAAATCAAAGTAATAGGAGTAAAAGAAACAAAGGATAAGATTATCAAGTTCTAGATTGATGTTTTTCATATATAAAACACATGATCCTAAAGTGATTCTTATAAAATTCCAATTCAAAAAAATAGTAGAATTGTCGTGATTTCAAAATGTTAAATAACAACCGGAATATTATGTTATTTGTCTTCCTTAATCTCATCTTGATTTTTCTTTAGTTGACATGTATTGATTTATTATTCAGCTCCACATTTTCCTTTACAAGTTTGTATATTTAGCAAATTATTCCTTTTGAAATTTTTTATTAGAATTTATCATTTATTTGTAAGATTTAGTCAATTCAACTCAACTGTTCAAAATTGCAAATAAATACCAATAAACATTTGGAAAATGCTTAAGAAATAAAAAGCTTGAGTCATGTTTAAAAAATAAGGATTTTTTAAAATGTTTCAGGATTAAAAAATTGATAGCTTCTAAAATAATTTTTCAACAATTTTAAAAAATAAAAAAAGTTTTGAAAATACTCAATCATTAAAACTTTTAAAATGTTTAAGAAAAAAATAATTATTTTAATAAAAGACATACACCTTAAATTTTTTTACGGAATAAAATAATTCAAAATATTCAAATTAAGATTTATTGAATATGTTTAAGAAATTATTTAAAAATAGGAAAAAATATAAACTTTGAAAATATTTAAAAATAAAAATTTTGAAACTACTTAAAAATTAATTTTTTTGTTTTATATTTAAGAAGTCCATATTTTAAATTTTTTAAAAACTTTCATAAGTTTACCTGTTTTTGAAAAACAAATTATTAAACATAGAAAGTTAGTACATTAAAGAAAAAAACAAAACTAAAGGTGAATGAGAAATTACTCTAACTCTAGATATAAATTACTATTCATTAAATTATGTGATTATGAAATCGCCCTTGAACCAAAAAACTACTCAATGAAATTATTCATTTAATCTAGGATAGAATTGCCTTTCACAAATTATATGAGGTTAAATTGATAATTTCATATTTTTTTGTATATATTAAAAATTATTCATTTAACCTAGGAATAAAATAATCTAATGTCTACTACTCAATGAAATTTTTGTATTTTTTTTAGAATAATATAATTATTTTGATACACTTAAAGATAAAGCAAACAAAACTCTCACTCAATTTTTTTTTTATTTTTCAATTTTTTAAATAAATTGGTAGAAATAAATCGAAGCCAAATTGGTAAAAAAGAAAAGTGGTTTAATAATGGAGTTTTCATTAAAAAAAACACTTTAATAAATATTTCAAGATAATTTATTTGGTAATATAAATCATACATGAATATAAAAAGTGAAGGAGTTTTCATAAAAAAAATTAATATATCTTTCAAGATAATTTATTTAATAATATAAATCATACATAAATATTTAATTTTTCTACACAACCAGTATATATAATTAACTTGAAAGTTGGTGGATATTAGTTATCAAGTTCATTGAATAGTTTTAGACAGCACAAAAGTTATTGAACGAATTTAAAGAACATAAATGTTAAATGCCCAAATTAAAAACACAGGAATAAAGATGAATAATTGATCCAAACACAAGGATAAATATAGGGTGTGTGTGTCTATATATATATATAATTTTAAAAAAAGAAAAAAATTAATTTCATTAATACTAAAATATCGGCTCCGATGACCATTATAAAATTGTAACCTGCTCTCATACATTACCGTAATTGACATTTTGCCTATTGTTTTAATTTAATGTCACTTGATTGCTTTACTTTAAATGATAATTAAAGCAAAGTTTCTATGCAACAAAAGGTGGTCTCTTTAATTATATGTTACATAATTAATAGAAAAGGTGATGAGAAAAAGAATTTGGATGAAAAATTTGTACAGTAATTTAATTTTATTGTTAATTATTTTTGTTTAGACTAAATGAAAATTAGTATTATAAGCTTTCTTTTAAGATGTACATTGTACGTATATTTTTATGTAACATAAAGTAATTAAAACGTCTATGATATCAGATCAACATATTTCGATGTACATTGAGTTATTTAAGATTTTATTTTAATATAGAGATCATCTTAAATTCTATGATCTACACTCTAAATAAAAATATCAAATCATGCGATATGTTTTTTAGTGCTTTTTTTTTTTCAAAAATCAATTGCCTTAAAATTCTAAATCAATAAACTGATCAGTACATATATTTAAGATATAAGTTTTTTAAAAAATATCTTTTCATTTACAAATGATGTAAGTTTTCTATTTAAATTTTATTGATAAAAACTACATAAATATTTAATCAGATTGCGCGCGCGGTGTGTGTCTGGATTAAATCACTGGGATATAAAATGAATTTAGCAAAACTAAAAAAAAAATTTAGTTTGATTCTTAAAAGGAAATCTATCTTTTTTGTCTTAGAAAAACATTCTTGACATATTTATAAAATTAGAAAAAAAAGTTCTCAATTCTAAGTCTTTCATCTTGGATTATTCCTTACACCAACCAATATTTTTCAGACAGTGGCTTAGCCAAAATACTTCCTGGGTCAGTAGTAAAGTCATTTGAATTTGGATTAATAATCCTAACTTGTGTTTTTCATCGAGGGGTGTCAATTGACATACTGAGTCATAAGTTGGCCTTCCTTAAAATGATTTATGTATTAAACAAAACTAATTTTATTTCTGGATGAATTCAAAACATGACGAGAATTGATTTTTAAGAATGCGTTTTACTTCAAGGCTAATTAAACAAGGCACTACGTAGTTCTTTAAGAAATGAATTGTTTCGAGACAGAATGCAATGCTTGATCTGAAAAAATGGAACACCGAGAGCAAGAAATGAAAAACGAAGTTGCCTTTTCAATGATGAAATCCTTCACATATACATTGCACATGGCCTTAATCTCATGGCAAATTTCATGAGCATACCTCTGGTGGAAAACCTTACCATGTATTTCAAAACGGATATCGATTGCTTGCACGAAAGGCAATCACTAGAGTGACTGAAAATGTTGTACGTGGGAGTCTTTAGTGGGATATATATTTGCTTGCCTAGCTAGCTGCGTCGATCCTCCAACCCACACGAAATTAACAATTATGAGCACCAAGCCACCGATCGAGTAATCAAATGGAGCTTCCCTAACGTCTCAATCTCTCAAAGATTGTCTAATCTCTTGTCTGATTAATTGGGGCCATGCATGCATATGATCTTACTTTGAAATTAAAATTCAAAGATATTCATGCTTCATGGATGTTCTTGCGGAGGAGGAGTCCGGTCTCTTAAGAAAACCAGATTTATTTATTTATTTATTTATTGTGTCAGGGTCTTGAATCCCAATGGTCTTTTAAGGATATTAGTAAAAGTTGAGCAAATTGTGATTTTAATAAAAAGAACCATCCAAAATTCATGAAATATTGCGTATGTTAATAAAAAAGAATAAATTACGGAAACCTGCCTCCTTATATATATGTAATCCCCTTTTATCAGAAATTAACATCCATGATATTTTTTTAAATCATGCCCTTTAATTAAACCATAAGGAAATTCTATAAATGTTAAGGGAATTTTATGTGCTTAAAGGAGGATCTATAATTAATGCTTTACGACTCTTAGATGGTGTTCGTAATTTCATAATACTATAAAGGGGTTATGGTGATTTAACTTAATAAAATTATTTGTGGTTGTTTCAAATTAATTTTCAAAAGAAATGCTTGGAGTTAATTGAAATCAAATGTTATCCAAATTCAGAACAAGGAATTAATAAGAGGAGACTAGACGGATTCCTAATTTCTCAGGATCATTAATTTGTTCTTTTCTTTTCGCTCTCCATACTCAAATGTTTTCATATAAAACGGATTATAATATTGTTATAGTGATTATTTTTAAAGCATATTTTATTTAAAAAATAAATGAAAATAATATTTTTTATTTTTTAAAATTTATTTTTAACTATTATCACGCTTAAAATAATATAAAAAATAATTTAAAAAACTTATTTTTTTAAAAAACACTTTTAAAATTCAAAAATAAACAATCTATGCAACCACAACTTCATTTTATTTATATAAATTAATATATATCATACGTAACAAGTACAAAGACTTGTGTATTTGCCTAGTTAATTGGCAGCTTATATTATTATTACATGCAGAGTCACTCAAAAAAAAAAAGACACAAACTCATGATCACTCCGAGCCCATACTACCTTGTAGTGGTGTGCAGTACATGCATGTAAGAAACTAGATAACCTGACAGATATACCCACGATGATTTCCCAGGACAAACACTCTAAAGTTATCCACGCGGCAAAAATCTGCTGGTCTTTGTAAATCAGTGGTAACATGTATTCACCAATAATTATATTCCTTTAAGAAACAGGAGTGGTCGATTCAATCCCACAAGCGTGATTGCCATTTGTAAGAGCATTTTTGCGTACCCTTTCCACTATAGGCCTCAGGTCCCTTGGGTGCACGTTAACCATCAGACCGTACTTCATAAACAATGTCAGTGACATTTTTTGCTCAACACGGTGGCCCGGCACCACTGAGATCCGGTGGCGCAACAACAAAGCTGCCGCGATTGACTTCATTTGCAAATAAGCCAAATCCTTGCCTAAACAAATCCTTGGACCTGCATTAAACGCGAGGAACCTATAAGAATCCTGCACCTCGATTTTCTTGCCATCCAAGGACAACCATCTTTCCGGCTTGAATTCTAGGCAATCATCACCCCAGATAAATTCCATCCGACCAATTGCATATATTGAGTACGTTATGGATGATCCTGCCGGAACAAAAGCTCCACTGGGCAAAACATCATCGGCAACTACATGCTTAGAGTCTTGTGGCACAGAAGGGTAAAGCCTTAAGGTCTCAGATAATGCTGCCTTGAGGTAGGTCAGTTGGTCAGCTTCTTCAAACACTAATGGCTCCTCCAACCACTTGCGCGTATCATCGCCACGTGTCTCCATCAAAACTGTGCAAATTTCAAAGAGGATTTTCTCTTCCACGTTTGGATTCTGACTCACGAGCCAGAAGAACCAGCTCAGCGCCGTTGATGACGTGTCACGTCCAGCTAGGATAAAATTCAATGCCACGTGTTGAAGAAATTTGTCCGAGTAGGATTCCTTCTTCTTCATAAACCTAGACAACAAGTCGTCATGTGGGTTCTCATTGCCACCTTTCTGCTGATTAACCAATTCGAGCTTTCGTGTATTGATGATGTCGGACAAGTATGCATCTATGTGTTCAAGGCTTTGGGTCAAGCTCGTTTCCATACCAAGCCGAAGACTTTTCCTCAACTTCCACACTATTTCTGGCAAAATGAAGCGCTGCAATGTAGCTTCCGTGGCTGTGTCGAAAGACACTGCAAAGCCATTCTCAGGAAATTCCAGTGACAACGTTTGTGGATCCTTGCCAAAAGCCAATCCACAAATGTTATCAAAAGTGAGCCTAAGTAGCATGTCTTGAAGATCGACCGGCTTGGCCTGTTGTTGAGCCGACTCAAGTATAGGGCAAAAGCGGTGCTTGATGGCTCGGCTCACCCACCTAGCCATGGCTTGGCGTAGTGTCCGGGTGGTAAATTCAAGTGCGGCCGTCTTACGCTGGAACAACCATGTTTCACCATCTGAGTTGAAGATGCCATCACCAAGCAAATCATGGAACACAGACTGCCAATTCGGTCCTTTTGGGTAATTATCAAACCTGGCTTTCAAGATGTGCTCTAGGTTCTTGGGGTCGCAGGTGACAGTCACGAGGCTTTGCTTCCGGGCTACTAAGGGAATTGCAACTAAGCATGTCTGGTACGTGCCGCCACACTTGCGGAGGTTGTCTGCGATCCAATCATGCATGCGACTAGAGTGCCTAATGAGACCAGGAAGGCTGCCGAATAGAGGCCAGACACGTGGACCCTTCAGTGACCGCGAGATGAAACTCAACCAAATCAAGTAAGTCACCACTGCTGTTAGAATCATCAAAGCCGCCGATATATCCATGCCCCAGGACAAACAACTTGAATATATAATAAGACCAAAATCAAACTAGTACGTAACCCAAAAAAAAGGAAGCGAAAATGTGGAGTTTGGTGGGTTGTAGCTCTCAAGCTTGAACTGGTAAATTTGAAGCTAAGACTTGAAAATGGGCAAAAAGAAACAAAACCCAGATCAGATTTGGAAAAAACAATAAAAAAAGTTTGTTTCTTGAATCAATCTTTTTATCAAGAAGTACTCTCAAGAATGGAAGGTAGGGGATGAAGGGATGTGATGCATGGAGGAGGAGACCGCGACATAAGAGTTAATTTATGGAGGATGGAGAAGGGGAAGAAGAAGTGAGAGGAAGAGGGAGAGATGTGTGAGTAATGAAAAGGAAAGTTAAATTTTGTATAGTGTTCGAGAGTGGTTGGAGAAGTCGACAGAGAAGCAATAAATAATGCCAGAATATGTTGTTGAGTTTCATATCATTTATAGTCCTCCATTCTCTCTCACTAGACCTCACTGGTTCAAAACCACGATGATATATAAATTACCAAATTCGGCCCTTAATTGCCAACAGAAGTCGTTGAAGAGTTTCACAAGGCAAAACCTCTGCCCCTAATTCCAAAACAAAAAACAAGCAGATATTCAAGGAGTTCATAGCTTTTCTTGTGGTTTCAGATCTGACCTGTGAGATTACTAATATTATCAGTTAATTTTAGGGTTCATAAAAATTCATCGATCCACGTATAAATTGACTCAACACTCCACATGAATCAAAAAAAGCCAGCTACTGTTTAAGACCTCACAAGTTGTTTAACCAGAAAAAACCATCCCATGCCATGCACGTTAGCACAAATCATGACTAGTCAATATCCTTCTCTTTACTTTAACCTGAAAGGACATTGTGGGATCGATCTTTCAGACTTTAAGATGAAGTTTTTTTTTTTTTAAGTTAACAAACAAGTATAAAGAAGGAGAAGATATTTATTCAATATTGGAAATCAAAAGTAAGATCTATTTGGAGGACAATAATACGTGAGAAAGGCAGGTAGACGGCGGCTGCTTTTATTGAATCCCATGACTTTTGATTATATAAATCGATTCGTCTTCATGTGACGGGTTTCAGCAACCGGCTAACATTTAATTGCCGCAAACCCGTTTCGACGGTGTCATTTTATTGCCGAAAACGACTGGTCATTTTTTGAAAATCATAGATGCGTAATGGTGTGCTTGCAATAAAAAATAGTTTTCTTTTCCTTTTTCAGTTTTTATTTTCTTAATAAGAATTAAAAAAAACAGTTTTTTTTCACTGAGAAAATAAGAATTTCATGAAAAATACAACTATTTGTTTTTAAAAATCAAAGCCATAATCTCTAATAGTCATCCTGATATTTTATATTTGTGACAATCTAATTGTAAAGTATTTATTTATTTTATTAAATTAAAAATGAAGGAAAGAATGTCCTTGTGGATGTATTAAAATTTATGATACTCATGCGTTGCTATAATATTAATCAATGAATAATTCATTAATTTTCTTATCCTATGGCAAATTAATAATTTAATAATCAAAGATAGACTACATAATTATCATGATTACAAATGCATCAACCAAATATTTACATTAATTGATTAAATTGAAACTACTAATTATTTTGCTCCATAATAAAACTATTGCATTTGTCGGTAATTATAATAAATACTCAGGAACTTATAAATTAAATTGATTTCATACAACATAACTGACTGAATAATTAACAACATAGGTTAATATTAAACGTCTGACGTAAATCACACAAAACACAATAAAATACCATCACTTTTCAACTATCTATAACCTAGTGTAATTAAACCAATGCAAATAACACCTACACATACATTTTACCTTAAACATAACATTTAATATAGACAATTAATATTGGAAAGTAGCTCAAAAACAATTTGTAAACAAAGCTGCAATGTTGACACCCTTTAGGTCTTCCTCGATTTTGTCGCACCTAAAACTAGCGAAACAAGTATTAAAATCCATAACAATAGCAATGAAAAAGCTAGCACTTTTAGACATTTACAGCCAAAAATCTTAAGTTATTCTAATATATAATTTAAATTATTTTTCAATATATTTTTTTAAATGAAAGCCATATTATCTTGAACTATTAATTAATTTTGATTAAAAAAACAACTAAGAATGATAGAATTTGAATTTATAATATTTTGATTGAAATCAACTAAATCTTAAATCTTAAATTATTAAATAAAATTTTAATATATAATTTATATCATTTTTTAATAATAGTAGGAGGAATACTAGCTTGTTGTGTGTTGTTGATTTTTAGAGAAGATAGAGTAGGAATTTGAAAATGAATGCCAACCGTCTGTCCCCCATCTGTAATAGAGGTTGGTAAATATGGACTCCCATTAATAACTTACACAGCAGTACTATCAATAGCAAACTGTGAATGGTACCAATAGCTGGTTTAATTAAATTGATAAGCTATTGGAATTTTTAATATATGATGGTTATTTACTTGCAAGAGCATACGTGCGGTCGATAATATGTTAGAATTAAATATCATTCAATTCATTAATATTGTTTTTTGTTGTCATGATCGATAGGTGTTAAATAATCGCACAATAAAAACTTGTGAAATTAAGAAGAAAGAGGCGTCAAGTCTGCAGTAATATTCTAGGTTTTATGAATATGAATAAATGACACAAGATGAATAAATGACACAAGATTGTATGTTAATATATATATATATATAAAAGGGTGAAAAGGCCAACACACAAGCGCCGCGCGTCAAAATCTCCATGCATAAATATTGTATAGAGGCTACGCCCGTTTAGCATGCGATTGATTTTTAAGTTATTTTTTTAGAAAATTTTTTATTAATATAATATTTTTTATTTTCAATAAATTATTTTTGTTATTAACAGATTAATGATTTAAAAATACTAAAAATATATAAATTAAAAATTAAAAAATTAAAAAAATTAAAAATTTTAAAAATACTTTTAAAATATAAAAACAAACAGAACAAGCCTCATAATTTTGACTATTTCAAGGTTCCTAATTATTTTTCTTCTTGCCTACCTGTGCTCCATTTAATTGGTCGTTATAATTTATTTTAGTTTATTTTTAATAAAATTATCTCAATTTTAAACAAATTTTCTAGCATTTGCTCAGTATTAAATTTTACAAGTATATGTTTTTATTATCATATAATTAAATAAAAATAATTTTAAAAAATAAAAATTTTAAACCTAGTGAATTCCATGATACAGGTCATGGGTTTTGTAAGTTAAGCCGCAAAACCTGGGTTAATGTAATGTGTTGTTGTCTTAACATTAAAAAAAAAATCTTCATGATTAATTGGTTACCTAGCTCAATTTCCTTGTAAGTTAATTTTAAATTCGAGTTAAGCAAGAAGTTGGGTCAAAAGGTTTCAGGATTGATCCATGCGGTGAGGTTTAATAATAATGTTAAATATATATATGTATTTTCTTGTTAATTCCATCTTTAAAATTTTTTTCTTCAATTAAATTTTTCATTAGCCTTATAAATTAATTTTATCCTTCAATAATTAATTAATTTTAAATTAATATTTATAATTTTTTTAAGTTGATTTCTATGAGGTTGTCTAAATTTCAAACAAATATTCTAATATTTAATTAATTCTCAATTATACAAGTGTATATTTTTGTTATTATATTATTAAATAAAAAATAAAAAATATTAAATTCAGTGAAATCTATGATACATGTCACAAGTTTTTCAGCTTAAATCGTAAAGTCAGATTCATCTGATATGTCATTGTTTTAATATAAAAAAAAATAATCTTGAAATTTTTTAAAAATTAAAGCAAATTTTTTTTATCATTTATTTATATTATTTTTTAACTTATTAAATTAATTAAATTATATCAATATAACTCTAAAAATGATTAAATTCAGTCCATGATTCATATCACAAGTTTTTTAACTTAAATCGCAAAGTCAGATTGATCTAACATATCACCGTTTTAATATTAAAAAAAATTATCTTATAATTTTTTAAAAATTAAACCATATTTTTTTATTATTTATTTAAATTATTTTTTAACTTGTCAAATTAATTAAATTATATCAATATAACTCTTTTATAATTTAATTTGACACACGAGTGTTTTTTTTTAAGTTAAAACTCAGGCTACGAGCAGAGGTAGCCGCGGTGAGTTCGTATTGTCGAAATAAAAAAGAACTAGAGACTAGAAAGCAACCCGAGCTCTGTCGTTAACTGGACCAGGGAGATCTGACATAATCAGTCAGATGCAGGACCATGCACAGATGAGAGGGCGTGGGCCGGTGGGTGGGTTGTGGAATCAATTACAGCAACTTAATTACATTCTATAGTTTGACATTTGCACACATGCTTAGCTGTCTACTCTATCGGCTTTAATAAATGTTGGGTATCGGGATGCAAACTGTATTTAAAAAAAAAATATTAAAAATTAATTTTTAATATATTTTTTTTTATTATTTTAATATATTAATATAAAAAATAATTTTTAAAAAATAAAATAATTATTAACACTTTAAGAGACAACTAAAACTTCACTCACAAATATATTCCCTATCAGTGCAATTACAGTGACCAGGTTTTTTTCTTATAATTTTATTTTCAAAATATTACTTTCTCTAAAATGAGGAAAAAAATTTGTTTATAGAAGGTAGGGATGGGATTTGAATTTATATTTATCTAATATATCATTAATTTTAATGACATAACTAAAAATTAAAAAAAAAATTAAGAGCAAGGAATTACTCCATTAAAAAGAAAAAATAATTTTGCGTTGTTTCTAACAACGGTGCACAACCAATTTAGTATAGTGTTTTGACAGAAATTACTGCATTAAAAAGAAAAAAACAGAGAACTTTCTAACCAATCAGTCAACTCCGACGAGTGCATTCCATGCATGGAATCTGAACACATCGGGGAGAATGGGTCGGCACACTCTTAAGCAACCCTTTGCAAGTGTTAAGCCAGTAGCAGTGACAATAAGCGTGGAGGGAACACATCGGGGAGAATGGCTGGGCACGAGGAGCCTGTTCGCAGACAATTAGAGGTTTCCAGCAACTGTGCTAACCCATGCCAGGACGAGCCAAGCTTTCTTCTCTTCGTTAGGAGATATTGCAATGGCAGAAGCTGCCGCCTTTGCTCCAAGAAAAAGAACTACCATTGTGCCAGCATGTTTGAAGCTTTGATCGATCGACGTTATACTCTTGGTGTTAAAAAGAAAACAAGCAAACATTACTTTCAAACATTTTCTTCGATTTTTTTCTTCATAATTCGACTTGCCTAGGGGGTAAAATATATCAGAAATATCGTCTTCACTCCCAAGTCTTGTAAATGGTAACAGGCTTATTTGTTTTCCTTTTGAAGCAAGAGACCCGCAGCCAAATTTTCTTAACAATGCTTCAATGGATGATATCTCCTTGAAAGAGAGTGTATGTTCAAGTTGATTATCTCAATGAACGAAACATGTTTTAAGGTTGCTCCCTTCTTGAAACCCATTGAACAGGATTTTTCACCCCCACCAAACCTTCTCCTCCAACAACAAAATAAAAAAAAATAAAAAAATAATAACAATCATGTTTTGTATAAAATGATTGCTTGCATCTAACCACTAGTTCTAAAACAAGTACCAGATGGAGACCCCAAATGTTTACCATGAAGTGATATTAACTGGGAATTACTATTGCGCTTCTATGATGAATTCGGGGAGAAAGACGATTGACCACGAGAAAAAAAGGCAACGACAAGAAACAAATAAAATCTATACTACCAGCACAGTGAAATGAAACAAGCATTCTCCACACCAACCCACGACTCTGGAAGTTGCAGTGCTGTAGTTAAATCCCCACCCCAAAGTGTCAAAAAAAGGAGAAAAGAGAAGAAAAATCAGGGCATCAACTTACCAGTTGGTACATTTGATGCAACATTTATGAGAACAAGAATTAAAAAGGCCAGCACAGCAATCCACGAGCATGATTGGTTCATGCATGGGGCTCCAATAAGTTCCAGAGACTGCAAGGCATTCCTATTCTATTGAAGCCATGTTCAAGCCCATTAGAAAGGGAACCAGCATTCCAACAGTAACAAGATAAACACACAACTTCCATGAAAATCTCTTCCATCTTTCCAGCAGGTGTTTCCTTTCCATGTTGCGGCCCAGACTCTATACCAGTCATCATTTCCGTAGTCCCTTGTACTCCATCCCTTGCAAATCTTTACTCCATTTCCTCTACTATTTGAGAAAACATATCATCAGTTAGCTCCTCTTCTGCAACGACTAATTTCTACAGTTCGATTTCACCACTGGAATCTCTGCACATATGTAATTCACTCAATCTGTTTTTAAGAGTATTGGAATGACCTCCATCCCTATTTACATCAATGAACTCAGGGAGTACATAGATTATGATGGACAGCTGAATCTTCCTCAGCAATCAGTTCATCCAAAGCATCCTCCTCCTGAACATCAGATAACAACCTCCAAAACATGCATATAAGAATTAAAGCATTCGCAAAGACACCGACAAGCATTGCAGGAAGAATTCCAGATACAAATTCCTCAAAAGAGATGCTGCTTTGAATAGAAATTATCAAGTTTTGAGGGTTGCCGATTGGAGTTGCAGAGGATCCAATATCCAGACTTGAAGCCAGCTCAAGCAAGAAAGGATCAGGTCAAATATTATTATGTCTAGCAATCTTTAATATGAACTCAGTGAGAATGACACAACTGATGTCATTAGAGAAAAAAAAACTCAAAATCGAAGAAACAATGCAGATCCAGTGGAGCAAGCCCTTTGCACCCCAACTATTCCATGATAACAAGACTCCCAGGCACCTGAACATGTCTGCTCTTTCTTTATAGATGCTTGCAACCATGATTCCAAAGAGAAGTCCTGGTACAGAGAGGTCAATGGCAGAATACACTTGCTCAGGGATGATGACTTTGAAGATAACCATGAGCATTGCCCCAAGGATGGAACCTGCTGTCCTTCCAATGGGCAGGAAAGGAACTGCTGGGAAAACTGCCAAAATCCAAAAGATTGCAAAGGCAACTGACCCTAAAACTACCGTCTCAATTGGAGCCAGAGCCATTTACAAGATTAAGCTTGTTTGTGAGCTAGCACTTAGCAGCCCCCCACCTTTGCAAAAACTTAGAAAAATTACTGGCTCTAAAAGAATATGATATCACTCTGTAGCTCAACCAATATTTGAATCTGAGAAAAGAGTGTAACTACAAATTTATTAAGAGCTGGTGAGATGGAAGTGGTCAAAATTGAAAAAATTGCCAAAAAGGATGGTAGAACCAGATAGTAGAAAGAATATAACGAGTTTATATGAATATTACCATGATAAGTTTACAAAGACACGCCAGAATGAGAGGCTAAGAAATGGATTGACAATGCCGGAGATTCTCTTCTGAAGCAGTCAAAGCAGCTGAACAGACATTCCTATTGGCGAGACATTTCAAAGCAAGCAAACAATTTCCAAAATAACCTTTAGCATGCCATGCCATGCTGAAAATGAATGACTGAAAATCTAATAATTTTTGCGCTAAAAGTAAATGTGTGGTCCTAGAGCATAGGTCTTTTTCCTAGTTGATATGGAAAATGCTGGAGATTCTCTTCTGAAGCAGTCAAAGCAGCTGAACAGACATTCCTATTGGCGAGACATTTCAAAGCAAGCAAACAATTTCCAAAATAACCTTTAGCATGCCATACATGCCATGCTGAAAATGACTGAAAATCTAATAATTTTTGCGCAAAAAGTAAATGTGTGGTCCTAGAACATAGGTCTTTTTCCTAGTTGATATGGAATTTGGATGATTTGCAAGCAATCACGAGTATCAGCATTTGCAGCAAAGAAAATAAATGAACTTGAATAGGATACAGACCGACACCAATATATAAGGTTGCATTTGATTTTGGAAACAGTTTCCATTGTAGTATTTCCTCTAATTGTCTGAAAACAGTTTCTAGTTTCACATGTTTATATTCTCAAACAAATGTGGTTGGCCAGAAATTAAAAGGCATTTTTTTTAATTCATTTTAGAGATTATCAAAATTTAGAAGAGGAAAAAACTTCACTGATATATTTTTTTAAATAGACATATTATCCCATATCTTCCCAACTTTGGTCACTGGACAAATTTCTATTAGTTGTTCAATCACCTTGCTTTGAAATAAAAAGCCACCCAACCAGAGCCTAATTGATCTTCAGAGGCAAGGACAATTCAGTTTCTTATCAGTCTTATGAGACTCTTGATGCGGTCCCAAAAATATTTCCTGTCATAAAAAGGAAGTGAGAGAGGTACTACTAAGACATTATTTGACAAAGTAAACAGTGTAGGACTTGTGTGTGCAGGTGTACCTATGGGCTGGGACCGGTTTTAGATATTTGAACATTTTATAAACTCAAAGTATCTCGAAATAGTAAGCTAAACAGTAAAGTTGACATAATCTCCAGTTCAGAAATACTGCCTTAAAGACTCTACATACCTGATCCTTGCATGAGCAATCTTCATCCATGTAACATCACCAACACAAATCGATAGCCTGTTTTCAAGCAACAGCTCCAGGAAAATAGAGTGCGTCACCATAACAGGGTTGTATCATGAGCCTACTTTTTTATTCATAGATCTATCTATTCATTTATGATTTCATAATAACATCACGCCTATTCACTGATTATCATCCTCCCCGTTTTCCAGATGAGCTTGGCTTATTAAGCTTCCAACTTCTTAACAGGGAGTCTTAAAGCTGCTGCAGGTTCCCACTGAGCTATCTCTTTGGAGCAATTTGACAATAAAATGTATATATGTAAGCTCGCAATTAGCCTGTCAACCTAATTGAGCACTGGACTCCTGTCTTGCTCCATTGAAACTCAAAATGTAACAAAGTGATATAAGCAAGCAAATCAAATCCTTGGATGAAAGATAATGAAAGGTTTGGGATGTACTTTCTTCACTTCCAATGCCTGTAAGCCCAGTGCAGATTTATATAGAAAAACTCAGTACGTAAGGTAAAGAAGACCTGACAAATGAATGGAGTTGGTAAGAGAACATGATGCATATGCTTCATGGTTGTATTTAAAGATGCATCATACCTTATCTAAGACACGTCAATAAATAAAGCCAGAAAAACATCATTCATGATTTTGAAAGCAAAATGATGATTCATCGAAGCATAAGCTGATGAAACAGTGACTCGACCAAAAGAAAACCAGAATGGAGCCACACAAACCAGTGAGACTTTCTGTTTCTCAACAGATCTGCTCCCGTTTTAAAGCATTGAATGTAAAACACTATATCATAGTACAAGGAGAGGGGAATTAATTCATCTTTCCAGAGAATGAAAACATCGAATCAACATTTAACTTATCCACACTTGAAACAAAGCAAAGTCGTGTGTTGTATGCCCGCCTCGTTCTTTTTTCAGGTAGAACCTATTCCTGAGAAACGGTAAAAAGCTAGTCCTGAAACAATAAGGATTAATTCAATAGTTTAGCATCATCCCAACTATAGCTTATGTGCCAATTTTGATGCGCTCAGCCTCTCAAATCGTGTGCCTAGAGTTTCTGCAATCATGCTACCCTTCACTTTCCCTAGAAACGCATCAAAGAATCTTCAATAAGTAGTAGTGAAACATGCATTAAGAAGTAATAACATAATAGTATAGTGACTAGGAATCCAAAGCCAGCCGTGGTGCTTTAACCAACAAAGTCTCAACATCAAAACTCCTTAAGAAAGACCAAGGAAATATTTTCTACATGTTGAGAACTCCAAACAGAAATGAGAGGTGCATGAAGAAGGGGAGAAAATCAAATTATTGATTTATAAAGCCATATAGACATAGAAAGGTGGACATATTTAGCCATAGAATTATAAGGTGTACAGCCAGAAAAAATTCCTCCAAGGCAATGTTGCTCCAAGAAATTGAAACAATGCTAGGTATTGCAATTTTAAATTGATCATTGATGAAATCCTAACGTCAACTTTGATAGAGTGCAGAAATAATGATCACTTCAGTTTCTGATATGGTAAAAACAGACATTCAAACTCCAACATTCCAATATTGTGTTGCAGTTCAAACCTAAGGAACTCAGTTAAGTATCTTATCATTGGTGATCATCTGCATAGTAATTTAAGTAATTAAAACAGAAAACAACGAATTGTTTACCTCATACAAGTCTCATTCAATTAACCATTTATAAACAATTAGAGGCTTGATAAAATACAAGGCCATTTACAAAAATATCAACTATCAAACAAACTATGCCCTACAGCAGCAGCAACAAACCCCTAATATACAAAAAAGAAACAAGATACTGCCAACTTTCAAATAGTAATATGCAGTCTTACAATTAATCCAGAAGTGTCAAACCCATTTTTGAAATCAAAATCCACTGACAGAACTTTGCCAAACCTCAACGGACTGCTGATCCCTCCTCGTCACAAACATTTTGTTCCCTCCAAAAGCCAAATTTGTAACCCTTGAGCCTTCCATTTCCTTCACTCTCCCCATCAAATTCTTCCTAAACACCCTTTCTGGCAATCCCTCTTCTCTCTTCTTCAACGAACCCATCACCACCTCAGACCAAAGCTCAATATCACCACCCTTACTACAGAACACTTGATTCCCATGAGCCTCAATCTTACACCCAACCCCTTCTTTCCTCACATTCCCCACCTTCCTATCGTCACCTAAACAAACCCACGAATCATGCCCCTCGCTCCCTAACTTCCTCAAATCTGCATTAAACACCTCTCCGGAATTCACCCCAACTTTAAAAATCGATGACAAACGATCTGAAACAGTAATATCGGAAAAACAATCAACTTTTTCCTTGAATTCCCAAACCACATTCCCACTCCTTATATCCCAGAACTTCACATTCCCTAACACGCCTGACGGTCCACTGTGAGACCCTGCCGCCATTACCACATTATAACTCTCTACCCACTTCAATTTCGTGGCCGGTATAGCAGAATCCAAATCAGCACCAAATATTTCATAATGACCAATCTCGGTAACTGGAGAAAAAGTCTTTAAATCATAAACCATTATCGAATTCGAGTTTCGCCTGCTTGATTCGAAACTCGTAAACAACATATCATTAGATGACCCAATTGCTTGTACTGTTGAACCTGATTTAGTCACATTTTCCCAATTCAATGTCTCCAAGACAAAACCCTTTTTCTCAAGATCCAAAATTTGCAACCCCGAGAAGTCAGTAGCCCCAGCAGCCACCAAGTTTGGGGAAATCGCTAACATAGAATCAATTGCAGTGAATTGGGTCAAAGTCGTTGACTTCCTCTGCAATGACCAATCAAAAGATGTGATCTTGCTACCATGAGACACGTGCAAGGTACCAAACGGTGTAGTTGCAACCGCTGACGCCGTGTCCCGGCTATTCAAGGGCAAAATTAGGGTTTTCTGGAGGTTAAAAGGGTCAAATTGAGATGGGTTTGAGAGGGAATTAACCAATAAAGATTCAATCTTGTAAAACTTTGACTCTTCAATCAAGTCTTGGAGATCATAAGACTTGGCCTTTGAAGGGAGATTTCCGGTTCTTAGGAGGGATAAGAGGATAGAGAATAACTCGGGGTCTCGGTCTATGAAATGGGGACCGAGATGAGTCAACCCGGAGAGCTGGGAAAAGAGGGAACGTGGACCTGCTAGAGTTAGAGTTTGATCTGTTGTTTGAAAGATTTGCCCACCGACGTTAATTGTTACTATGCTTGAACCTGTTGGCGGATTGAGTATGAGTTTTTGGAGATTTAGGTTTTCGTTTCGAGAGGCCATTGTAGTTGTTGTAAAGGTGGGCATTGCTTTTGTATCTTTTTCTTCTATGCCTTCAAGAAGAAACTCTTAACTCCCAAAAATTGAGAAGGTGATGGTGGGCTAGTGGTGGAGGTGGAGGAGGGGGCGGGGATGATTGTGTTATACAAGGTCAAGCAAGGTTGGTGTTTGGTTTGTTAAAAAATAAGTGGCATTGAAGGTTATTTTGATGGCTAGTGTCTTCAAGGGTTTTTTTTTTTCAATGTTTAAGGGTTTTATTTGTTTGAAATTAAAATAATGGTGGAGCCATGAAAGATGATAGACCATTTACTTGATTTATCCTGGAAGTGACGACTACAAGCTGAAAGGTCACCATGCAAACAAAATCAGACAGAATAAGATGATCCAAAATATAAAAATTCCATTTCGTGGTGGTATGGTGGTTGTTGAACAGATGAGAATCCACATGTTTGACTATTGTAATCTTGCTGGTGAAATTTGTTTCTGTTAAACAGATCAGGAGAATTGTGTTTTGACCAATGCTCTAGCATTTCATGCTAATAAATCTTGTAATTTGTAAAAACAAAAACACAAAATTATATTTTTTTATTTTAATGATAACCTTCAGTCATTTATCAAGAGGTAACAAAATAACAGGCCTTTTAGCCCAACGAACCCAGGTAAATGGGCTTTGTTGGAAGGGCAAAATCCTGGATATTTTAATGATAACCTTCGATCATTTATCAAGAGGTAACAAAATAATAGGCCTTTTAGCCCAACGAACACAGGTAAACGGGCTTTGTTGGAAGGGCAAAATCCTGGATATAAAAATAAATGCCGGCAAAACTTGCTAGAATCACGTTGTGTTATAAAAAGAACTGAAAAATAAAGCCGTCGTGTTCCTCCATGCACGGTTTAGTGATGAAGGGCCAACAAGTGATAGAGCTTTTAGCCCAGCGATACCAATAGTTGGAGGGTTAACTTAGCTGGGTCTTTGCCGGGATTAAGATACAATAGTTGTAGAGATGACCGGGGTGATAAGATTGTTAAAATTACGAGTTAACTAATAAATTTATAAGATTTTACAAGTTAAGATATATTTAATATATTAAATTGGATTAAAAATTTAAAATCAGTAAAATTAAAATTAATTTATACAAAATCAGTAAACTCAATCTGATTTTACGAATTTATTAAATCCATCATATAAATCAAGTCAAATCTAAATTTAATGTTAAAATATCTGTTGATTAATTTTGCGAGATTAAACATATTTTTCAACTTGTATATTGGATAAAACTGAAATTTTATATAAAAATAATTGATATATAAAAATATATTATAGTAAATTTTCAGGCCAAATAGAGTTATGAAACATAATATTTCACATGGTTAAATTTAGTTAATTAATATTGTCAAATATGTTAAACGATACCTTTATGTATTGTTTAAGACATATCTAGATCTACCAGTAAAGTTTTGCTTTGATTAAAATTAGGATAAAAACTTCATTTGTTTGCTGAAAAATAGTTTCATTTTAGAAAGTGAATTTTGAAAAAATAAATTATTTTTTGATGTTTGGTTGTGTAATGAAAAATAAGATAGAAAATATTTTTCAATGTTTGGTTATGTCATGAAAAATGAGTTGAAAAACAACTTATTAATATTTCATTTTTCTCAAGTTTATTAGAATAACGAGAAACAAATCTTAAAAATTAAAAAATTGAATGAGAATGAAATTAAAAAAATATAATTTCATAAATTATATCAAATAAAATAAATAATAATTAAAATAATAGAGATCAAATATAAAAAATAAAAGATTAAGAAATTAAAATAATAATAATTATTAATATTTTATAAATTATTTAAAATAAAATAAGTAAAAGAATGGGAACCAAATTTGATACATAAAAAATTTCAATAAAAAAATAATAAAGAAAAAGCAAATAATAATTATAAAAATGAGGATCAGAGTTAATATAAAAATTAAATTTTAAGAGATGAAATTAAAAAATAAATATTCAAAACAAAATATATATATATATATATATATATCAATTAAAAGTTTGAGGAACAAATTTGATATAATTAGCAAATATTATGATATTTTTAAATTGTTCACAACTTCCGGAAAGTGTTTTCAGCTCAAATTTTTCAGGAAAACACTTTCCTGAAAACCAAACCAAATTTTTCTTTGATTAGAAAGTATTTTATGTTGACCAACTTTTCTAACGATAAACAAAAATAAGAAAATTTAGAAAGTAATTTCTCATAAAGTAAATTTTAGGAAACAAATATAACCTAAATATCTAAAACTTTTTAACTATATATCATAGGTTCAATAATTCATCAAAATGAGAGAGAACAATATGTTTGAAATCAAGACTTAAATGTGTCAATAATATATATAAATTAAAGATTCAAGTTACATAAAAGAATTTTAACATGAAATTTTTGTTATCATTTTATTTATTTATTTATTTATTTATTTTAAATAATCATTTTTAATTTAATTTTTTTCTAACGCATTAGACATTGTTTAAGAGTTATTTCATTATTGAAATCATGTTAATTAATCACTAATTTAAACTCATTAACTTACAATTAAAAAATTAAAAAATATTTTATCAAGAATTATTATAACGAGAACAATCAATTATCATTAAATTTATATATGCTTCATACCTTTTATTGATTTCTATATTGATAAATTTTGTTTTGAAATTTTTTATTTTTATATATAATTAATTTATTACTTCATACTATTTATTTATTTTATTTTATTTAGATAATTCGATTATATTATTGTTAACTTATTTTATTATATTTTAATGTAATTTAATATCTTGACTAATATTATTAATAAAAAAATTACTTATGATATAAATTTATTATTCAAATTTATATTATATTTTTCATATTATATTAAAAAAATATATTTTTAACAAACTTAACCGCTCACACCCTTTCTAACTAAGGATGACATAATCTTTATTAATTCTGTATATGATACACTATTCATGCTTAAAAAACCCCCAAAAAACTAACATCTGCCCCTGTTTTCATGTCTCGAAGGACTCAAAAACCGCCTTCATTTAAGGGTAAGTCTACCTTCCTTCCACGGCAGATGAAAAAATCACTACAATTGGCTTCAGTAAGTATGGCGCTTGGTTTCAGCAACCAAAATCTTTCATGGCTCCACAAAGTAGGAATGTAGAGGGCTATTTATGCACCAGCTAGCGAACATCTGACTGCACCATAGAGAAGAAGGACCAGTTCTTGGTTGTTTCACCCTCCTTCCCAATAACACTTCCATGAGCCCACCAGTTCGAACTACTAGGTTTGCGTGAATCTCCTCCATCAGCATTGTCAAAGTTAAATTCATTAACAGAGCCAAGAGTGATGGGCTGTTGCTTTCGATGCTGTGGTGCCTCCCCATCTGTTGAAGGTGTCTCTGGTGTATCATTAGAAGTGTCACCAGATCGACGCTCAAAGCTTTGTATCAATTCAACATAATTCTCTTCTTCTTTAGCTTTTGTTCCATTTTCCACGTATTCCGGCACTGTTTTAATAGAACACGCTGGCTTCTCTTCCACACATCTTGAGGCATCTTCGACACTTAACTCGAAAGAGAATCTATGATTAACAACATGATCATCATCGTGTCCATTTTCTGAATGAGGATGTGAAGCAACATCAGAAAACTGACGACACAGGAGAAAGTTGGGCGATCCGTGCCTCACAGAATCTGGAGTCAGAGCCCCTGAATCTTGATAGGATCCCCATTCACGGGTGGAAAGCTTATCAAGGTTCAAGAGCTTTGGAGGTTCACCCATTCGGAATTCAGGAAAGTGAGGACCACCAACAGCAAATTCACCATCAGGGAAAGGAGATGATGTGCCTGAGCCTGAAACGCCAGAGCTAGGTGAAATGAGTTGGCCACCTGAGCTTCCAGGATGAAACTGATAGGACTGAAAATCAAATGGGAATCTCAAACCAGTAACACCATTTCGCAGGGTAGCCGTAGGGTCAATGAATTGAGCGAAAGGCACCTCTGGCGAGGAAGGTGTAGTCAAGTGGACAGACTCGGGAGGAGGAGTGAAAGGAGCAGTTGATGGTTCAGTGGTGAAAGTTGAGAACACAGGTGGTGAGACTAACTGGGTTTCATGGGCATAAGGACCAATAGCAAAAATAGAGGCAGGCCCACTGGGAGAGTACATGCTAGCAGATATAGAGGTGCGGGACACTAAACCTGCCGGTGATTGTGTAACAGAAGGGGGTTCTGATTGAAAGAAAGAGGCAGGGGAGGAGGGAGGTGCAACAAAGGGGAACGTGACTTCTGGTGCTTGGGCTGAATTTTCAGCAGCAGGAGCACCGCTTCCAGGAGCTGGTGGTTCAGGAAAAAGGACAGCATGCCCAATTTGGCTTTTGTGCTTCTGATATCCAAAACACCAATACATGCTCCAGCGGCTTCTCCATCTTCGCTTCTGTTACACAAAACTAGCATCAGAAAACTGATATAGAACATGAAACCATACCAAATATCCTCTCCAGCAATTCAGGGTTGTTTTTATATTTCTCATGATAAGAGATTCAGAGAAACTCTCATGCACTAGCCATGAAGGAAACCAATGAACTTCCATGTTTTAACACACTGAGCAACTCTATCGATTACGAATCAAAACAAGACATGTTATGTTTACTTTTGAGTTTTGACAGATTGACGAACAATAAATCACCATAGAGAAAAAATAACTTATATTTATACATTACTCCGCTGCTGCTGCAACTGTAATAAACAGAGCTCATTATGCCTAAACACTTCAAATTTTATTGATCACTACCCATCACAAGAAAAAAAAATGAAAAAAAAAGGAGTTGATAAATAATGATATAGATACAAATAATAAAAATCATCAAGCATCCAAGAACGATAATAAAGAAATTATTAACCAAGAATTCCTCTTTGAAGCAGCAGGTTAGGAGAAAGAGAAAAAATGAGAAGAACTGTCATCAAGTGCAGGAAATGGCTTAAAGTAAAAGTTATCGAAACAACTTTATCAAGTAGCTCCCCTCTTATTTGGACCATGAAACCGCAAATCCTTTCACTTGCACGAAATCTCTGCTCTCAATCTATAGATAATCCCAAGCCTATGATACATTTATAAGAAGAAGAGAGATTAATTTCAACTAAAAAAAGGCACTTTCTCCTCTAAATCATATATTCTCTAAGCAAACACAAACTTGAACCAGATAAACAAAAAGTTTTTGCTAAACAACCTAGACAAAGAAAACACAACATGTAAAGCAACATACCTTATCCAACCAAAATTTGCTTTGATTTTGCTTCGAAAAACTTAAATAAATGAAATCAATATCACAAGAATCACCGCTTGATCTTAATTTAAAACTCCTAATCTCACGCATTGTAAGATCATTAAAAACAAAATTAATTACAACTACCTGAACCGTAGCTTGAGGCACACGGTTCTCAGCAGAGGCGATCGCTGTAGCGGCAGCGTTTATAGTCTCTAGAGTATTGTTTGCAGCTCTCGACTCTCCATTCACGTCTCTCATCTCTGCTTATTTTCTTTCCTCTCTCTTGTTTCCCGGAAAATGTTAGCGTTCGGGCGAGAAAATTCGAGTGGAGAGACAGTGATGAAAAGAAAACAAGAAAGCTATCTCTTCCTTTAGTTTTTGGCTATGAAATTTTATCATCTCTCTCTCTCTCTCTCTCTGTTATTCTGAATGTAAAGAGAGAGCGAGAGAGCGAAAGAGAGCCTGCGTCTGTGTTTTAAGTATTCTTGTGGTTTTAGAGGTCAAACACGGCAACTGGGATCAATTAATTTTCTTCGACGACGACCGGACGTTCTGCTTTTCTGGTATTTTGCTACGGAATAATTATGGTATTTATTAAATCTAATCTTACCATTTTAGCCTTGTGATCCACTCCAAATGTTCTCCCCTGTTGTTTCTATATATCTATATAATTGTGAAAATGAATGCACGTGTGGCCATCCCATTTATAGATGGTGCGCGCGTGCATTTACCCCGTGGCCCGCCTCCCTCAACGAAAGTTCTTGCCCTTTACCGGCCCCTCGAGAAAACTTGCACGGCTGCTCTCCCTCCCTCCCTTAAGTCCTAACCCCAAAAAATATCTTAATTCTCAATCACCACAACCACAATATGTTATACATTGTGGTGTAAAGCAAGGGTACAATGGTGGCATCCACATCATTTAATTAGGAAGATGACGTATTTAATTTCTAGATATCATTATTATACCAATTCCTCCCTTTATATATAATAATTCAATATATATATATATATATATATATAGAGAGAGAGAGAGAGAGAGAGAGAGAGAGCCTGGTGAGCATAATCACTGATCTATATAGTCCTTGATGTTGAATGCATTAATTGTTTGGTCGCTCTTTAAAGTCTGAGGTGTAAATAGGATATCTCATCGTCTCAGCACATATATATTGCAATAAATATTTATGCTTACCTGTCAAAAGTAGCTTTTACATATCTTCTACGGATCACTAAAGATATCAATATTTTTGTTTTTTATTTTTTGTTTTTAATTTGTTTTCAGTTTTTTAAAAACTAGAAACTTGATTGATGGGACAAGTCTTTTCTATTTCTTACGGCTATTGAAATAAATACTTTATCCAAAGTTCAAGGCTATAATTTTACTATTTATTCAATCCTCAGCCCATCAAAATTTATATTTTGTTTGTTTTTATATTTTAAAAAATTTAAATATTTTTTATTTTTTATTTTAGATTAATATTTTTTTATTTACAAATTATTTTGATCCGTTGCTATTAGAAATAATTTTTAAAAAATAAAAAATATATTTTAATATATTTTTAAATAAAAAACAATTAAAATCATATTTTTAATCACTTTTTTAATCTCGGTGTAATAGCACTTTTTGATTCTTTAACACCGTGAATCAATTCCCGCATGGGTTGAACTCTGAATTTGATAACCACAAACTAAATCTTAAATCATAGATTAATATTATAAAAACAAGTTTTGAAAATAACAAGAGCCACTTTTTTATTTTCTAAAATTTTCAAATGTTGCTGCTTGTTCTTATGTATTGAAAATAGAAAACAAGTTTTCATATATTGTCTTCAATTTCTCAAACACGAAAAAAATCAAAATCAAAACCAAAACGAAAATGAAAACAATATCATACAATTTCTAGTATACACTGGAGGGCTACATGTATTTACTTTGTTGTTGTGAGTTAGTTGTTTTCTTCTACTGTTTTGTTGTTCTTCTACTTCATGTAAGAAAAGCCTAAAATCATTTGAAGGTTCTTGGGGTTCTGTCTGTAAGGAAAGCCATTGCCCTCTACATCATCTTTATCAAAGTAGTGATTGATACATATAAAAGGTGATATGCGCAATAAGCTTCTAGCAGCTAGGCTTTTTTCGTGACACTTCCCAGTACGTGCTTAACTAAAGTTAAATTAAATCAAGTAATCATAATCTAGAAAAGAAAGAAGGTTTAAGGAGAATTAAACTTGGAATCTATTCTAAATCAAACGAACTAGCTAGGTCATGGCATGATACCTGGCGGCACCAATCACCTTGCATCTTTGAGGCAATGATGATGATTGCATCCATATGTCAACCCACTGGGTCAAATGAAGGTAAAATCATCAGTTGATCTTGAAGTGTCCCACACTCTTGTCTTGCCTTTTGCCTGTTTACTTGGATGATGCAAGGAGAAACGAGGAGGAAATTGAACACGAATTCAAAGAGCGATGTGCTTTTTAGGTAAAAAGGTTGAAAATCTATTTGACCAAAGAGAAAAAAGCAGCAGTGTTACTTTTACCCTAGTTATGATCCTCCAAGACTCATCTACTTTCTGTATCTAAAATTAAGAGGATGATCTTAAGAGGTTAGCGTGTATAGGGTGGATAAAGGATTGTCGTCATGGTCAAAGATATGCTGTCGTTCAGGCCATCAGGATTTAAAGAAAATTCTCATAATTCCTTGGCCGTAATATGAAATATCATTTAGTCTTAGGATATCTTTCAAGGTTTCCATTAATGATTCAATAAAGAGTATATTAATGGAGGTCTAGGGCTATCAAAAGTTTCCTCGTCTTCTCCATATCTATCTACTTTTCAACAACCAACGTAACCACAGAAGGGATAACTACTACCCCTTTGACCTTCACAGTGGTCACCAAAACAAAGATTAATGAAATCATTTTCTATTAGAAAAATATGGTATTTAAGAATATGGTAGTAGTTATTTTTTAAAATGTTTTTAATTTAAAATTACATCAAAATAATATTTTTATTTTTAAAAAATTATTTTTAATAATAATAATACATCGATACAAAAATATAAAAATATTTTAAAAAATCATGGGACACGGATTGCAGGGCAAACCCAAACGACCTTGAAGCAAACAGCAAGATAAAAGAAGTAGGCTATCATGCTTATATTTATTTTAATTATTAATAACAATTATCTTTGAGAATCAAGCGATGTAAAATCTAGTTTATCCCATGACTCATCTCCTATTTGCTTGCAACGAGCATGCATGAATATCACGTGAATATCTTATTGTTATTAAGATTATTACAAACAATTTCATATTTGGATCCAAATACGAAAGGTCTCATTTTCCTTTGTATTATAATGATTGGATTCCATTAATTGATCGTGCTTTTTCGGATAGTGAATTAGGGAAATATTTTTGGTCAAATTAGGCTGCTCTTCATGTTATAATCAAATGCCATGACGTTCCACCTCGCTATTCTTGACTGTTGTTGCTGATGGACTCCAGACGATGGGGTTAAGATTTGCATCTTCTGTCATAGATTGTGGACGACAAGCGAGATGTGGGCGTTTGGAGACGTGTCAACTATCTAACCCGCCATGTAAGTATGAAGAACCTAACACAGGGTGCGATGCACGTAATGCAATGTAATTTCACAGTACTGAATTAATTTTCTGGCGATAATAAGCATGTGGAGGTTGACTAAAGCTTGGCCCTGCAGAACTCTCACCTTAACAAGTCTTCCTCTTATTAGATTCGTATTTATCGATGATGATGCAAGTAAATCTTTTCAGACAAGGGGTTTAGGTCAGGATTTAGATTCATTATTGGACCTCTATTAGATGAGGTAGGCATCTCGTAGGTCGGTGCATCAAATAAAATACACTTATATCTCGGAGGTAATAACTTATCCCCTTGTGCATAAGGCCGTGGTAGCATTCAGCTCATCCAACCAAGAAGAAAAGGGCATCCTGGGGTATTATTTGTGAATTATTTCATGTAAAGATGTTTCAAAATTTATTGAATCCTGTCTCTCCTCGACAGACGAGACATAAAAAGGACAAAACATGGTTATCATGGTGATTCTTGCAGATGTGCCGTCCTTGTATTACTATAGCACGCACTGATGGCAAACACCTGCAACCTGCAAATTTTTGGCATTCAAGCAGCTAAGCATTTTGAGGCGATCTCAAATACATTCTCCGACAGACCATTGGCAGACACGATCATCTCCAGCTGTGCCTGCATTAAACCATGCCGATTTGGATATAAATTAACAAGAGAACAGATCTGGTATCTCAAAGGCATGAGACGACAAAACTTGGGGCTGGTTATAAGAGTGTCATCCACAGCAAACTGGGCACCAGCTGCTTACCTTGGCGAGGTTTTGTCGGGTTTCGTCATAACGTCTCCATCTTGAGAAGGCTGACACCATGCGGGAGGCCACCTGAAATCCACAGAGGTTAATAAAAAGGCAACAAAAAATTATTAAACCTACGTGCATGGTGATAATAGCAATTAAATTCCTATTTCAAGGGTGTAATAAAAACAGACCTGAGGATTAATTTTGTCCAGTTGCACCACAATCTCTCCCAAGAACTTGTACCCTGACCCATCCTTTGCATGGAAATTCACAGGAGAGCTGCAGAATCCTCCAATGAGTGAGTACACCTGTACATCACAGAAAGATTTAGCTTCAATCAAACCTTTGAATTTTTGACAAATGAAGGTGCAGCCAAACAAGCAACTAAACATAAAATGATAATTGATGATTGCATACCTTGTTTGGATTGTGCAAATCATATGCTGGATGACTTAAGAGGTTGCGAACATTTTCAACATTACCAGGAACATCGGACATGGCTTGAAGAGCAAACCATTTATTCACAACCTGACAGAGAGAGAACAGATTATCCAACAAGAAACAACAAGATTATTTCGAAGCTCTGTTCCTTGCAATGGCTTCCAAAGACAGTACGCAGAATCCTTGTGGAAGTCATTGTTTACTGAACATGTTCATTCTTTGATGAAACAGGGAGCAACAGAACATGTCAAATGCATTTCAAGCAATAAAGAGCACCCAATAAGAAATTTACCAGAAAGTCATCCCGCCACTTGTTGTAGAAGTCAGCCAGTACTTCATCATGAATTTCCCCAGGATTCTGGGCTATGGCGGCTAAAGCTGCAAATTGATCAGTCATATTTGTGGCAGTTTTGTACTCATGTAGTGCAAGCTCAGTTAACTCCTGGTCTTCGAGTGATGCAAGATACGCTGAAAATGGAGGGAGAGACAGAAATAACTAGCAAAATTAGTAGTTTTAATACAACAATATAGAAACTTTAAACATTATGATGCCAAGAAACACGGACCAAGAGCAATATTCTTCAGAGCACGCCTGGCCATATTAGCATGGTTAAAGACATACTCTTCTGAGCTCCTATTGTTCTCAACCTGAAAGTATGACACAATCATTCACCCAGTGATTAATCCAGATGTGGAGACATCAAATGTAAATAAAATTAAACCCCGGGTGACTGGCCATACCAAGCTTAGAAAATCTGCTTTCAGTTCAGAAGCAAGCTGCTTCCTGATGAAAGATCGAACAGCATGAACAGCATCAGGATCTGCAACTTCCATCATGTCCATTATTTCTCCTTCGCCTGGTAGAGTTATTGCCTTTGCAATAAATTCCTGGAAAATAAAAGGATCAAGATTAGTCCCACTGATACATCTTCCAAGTACCTTCAGTGCACAAATTTTCTACGTCCTCCTTGCACCCCACAAAAGGGAGGAGGTGGATGAGGAAAATACACTGGCTGTACGGTACCTTATCCAAACTTGAGTCACAAAGTATGCTTCTTAGCCCTTGCACAAACTTCGGGTTCAGAACCAAAGGTTTCCCTTGTTGGAAATCAACAACTAAGCTGAGCATCAGCTTCCTTGCTAAGACTTGTCCAGCCTCCCAGCTAAGAAAAAAGGAAAATGAAAGGTATACAAAAACCTCTCCACCAGTCATTTGAATGTAAAAAAAATGGTGCAAATGCTTAAAGAAAGTCGAACCGGTTGAAGTCATCTGAATCGTGAGCAAGGAGGAAAAACAGATCACTATCAGAGAGATCAGATTCAAGACGGATTGGAGCGCTGAAACCCCGCAATAGAGAAGGTACTGGCCGTTCATGTATATCGGTGAAGACAAATTCTTCCTCTTTCTGCTCAGCACCAGCAGCAAATGCACTTTTTATTATTAAAATTGATGTGGTACAAATTCCTTTTCTTTTCCTTGAGAAATAAAGCATGATAATTAGCATCAATGGGTCATTTCACAACATAACTTCCTTCCTTCCTTCCTTCTTTTCTTTTCTTTTCTTTTTTTTTTTGGTGGCGGGGGGAGGTGGCAGCATCTTGCAGACAGTGTCAACTCTCTGTGAACAACAGGTACCTGTGTTTCTGCTTTCCTATTCTGAAATAGCCTAAAGGATAAACAAGGTGAATATGTACATGATATGTCTTCATTTAGTTTCCTCCATGTGAAAATTAAGATTAGTTTGGCGCACAAAAGAAGTAGAATTGGTTCTGATTAACATGTGGGGGAAACAGGGTCATTCTGAAGTCCATCAAACTTAACTACTAACTAAAATCTTAATGGTAGATCCAGCAACACCATTATTACATATGAATTACTTGTAATGTGTCGACCATGGAAAAACTGAAAAGACAATTTTGATTCTTGGCCAAATATGGCAAAACATGTGGATATAGAAAATTAAAAAGCAACTACAGTTAACAAGATATCCAAGGAGAAAACAGCTAAAACATACAAAGATAAAGCAATCATGGGTTCATAACTATGCTCTCACCTTGGTTAGTCTAAGAATTGTATTATAGGCTAGTTCACTGTTGTTTGCAATGGACCTTAATGCCCCATCATGATACACAGAGGAGAGTAGCATGTCCTTGCCACTTGGATCCAGCAGCCCTGATACCACAGGAATGAACATGGGTTCTTTAACTGGCTGCCCTGGAGTGGGTGGCACTTCTTGACTGTGGAATATCCACATGCAGAGTTGTTAGTCATACCAAAAGACTAATAAATGAAGAATATGTCTCTCACATGAAAATTCTTAGCATGTATACCTGAACTTTAAGGTGAAAGTATGAGCTGCAGCATCATAAGATGAAGTAACTTTCACCAGAGGAGTACCAGCTTGGGAATACCTGTAATTTTATTGCATTCCAAGCTAAGCATAAGGGGAAAGAAAGCAGAGGGTAAATCGAACAAAATAAAAGACAGATCAAATACCATTGTAAGAAATTAGCGAAATCTGCATCATTTGCATCTCGCATGGCAGCAAAAAAATCTTCACATGTCACAGCTTGACCATCATGTCTCTTAAAATAAAGATCCATGCCCTGAAATAGGAAATGAATTCATAATAAATTTTCCAGGATGCGCAGTGTTGGGTACAAATGATTGTTGCATAAGAATCAGTTTGGGGCTCAGACATTTTCTCATTTCTACCTTTCTGAAACCTTGACTCCCTAATAAGGTCTTGTACATCCTGACAACTTCAGCTCCCTGATACACAAGATTAATAACTCAATGCATAAATATCGCTTCTTTTCCACACACTGCATGCATAGCTGCATACACACATGGAAACTTTTCTTACCTTTTCATACACCTGCGAAGAAGAAGGGAAAAAAAAACAAAAGATGAACAATTAGGTAACTGACCCAGTGAGAGGAAAACTAAACAAAATTAACAAATTTCCAAACCATACCGTCACTGCAAATCGTAGGCGGCAAGAAGTCCCATATCCATATGAACCCAAAAGACAGCCACAAAAGTTTAAAAACAATATGAAATTCAAGTCACTGGAAAGCAAGGTGTTTTCTGAAGCTTTGACTGAATATGTCACACAACAAAAACTTACCAGTGTAGAAGTTGTCCATCTGCAGATTAAAAAGGCAGTGACATAAATACAGTGCATAATAAAACAATTAAGCTTGATAAAGAATTGACAAGAAACATGTTAGGTAAATTCATACCTTGATATATGAATGTGGTCGCACAGGATGAGCCATAGGACCTGCATCCTGGATGATCACAAAACAGCTTTGTTAGTGCTTGCACATAGCATGCTAAATCAGAATCCTTGTGAAACTATGCAGAAAGCATAAGCATATATCAACTTATAGAATGTGCAAGTAATTGAAACACCTGGTAGATTCAAACTTGATCTCGCTTCAAAAATCATGAAAAAGGACAAGAAATAACCTGAGGAAACTGAGAAATTCGAAGCCTTGAAACATCAGCAATCCTCTTAACAGTGCGGCTCCCCATGTCAGATGAAAACTCCTAGCAATATTGAAACATTTTCACAAATAAAACAGCAAGTTACTACTTTGATTATACAATTGCCACTTACTATACAGAAAAGAAGAGACGTGTACCTGATCACGAAATACAGTGAGACCTTCCTTTAAGCTGAGCTGGAACCAATCACGACAAGTCACTCTGCATTTATTTAGATATCACTTCATTGAAGTTCCAATGCATAGTACATAGTTTACAATAAAAAATGCATCCATCTCCATGAACAAAAGAACAAAATCCACAACAAACATATTGCAACAATAAAAATTTTACTTCTCTTCATATTAAAGATGAAATGCAAAAACACAGGCACAAAGAGAGGATTATCAATTTAGCTTTGATAAAAACTGGAGCACACTCAAAAAAAAAAAAAATAGAGAGAGAGAGAGAGGACGACTATAATCGAACCTGTTGCCTGTCCAGTTGTGGAAATACTGCAGATTGAAACAAGAAAAAATAAATTCAAGTCAAAACAATACATTCCTCCAAATTAAACAAAAGGTTTAAGGTATAAAAAACATGTTCCTTATGCTATAGCATAACCAACCTCATGACCAATAACTCCAAGAATTGCAGCATAATCTGCATCTGAAGCAGTTTCTGGGGATGCCAAAACAAGTTTGGAATTGAAAATCTGTCAAAAGGCAATCCAGATAGAAACATAAGATCATCAATTATTTTTGTTCTAATAAGAAGTTTAAATAAACAAATATAAATGATGATAAACTCAAGAAAACATCAGATGGCATACATTCAAACTTTTGTTCTCCATGGCTCCCCTGCCAATCAATGAAAATCAAGGTCATGTGAATCATTAAATGTATGAAAACTAAAAGTATTAGTTACCATTATATGGATCAAGCAAGATAAATGATTACGATATAAGCACGTTTTACTAAAAAAAGAAAGCAACTTACATGTTAAAGTCGGGGACAGCAACAATGTTAAAGAGATCCAGGTCATATTCAAGACCAAAAACCTGTTTGCAGAATTACACGACAGCATTGTATACTTAAACACTAGAACCCGTATAAATTAACTGTGAGGTTGTAATCAAACAACGGGTTAGACAAAGATACTCACATCCTCATCCCATTTCATGGCTGCTTTAAGCGAATACATGGCATGTGCAGTCTTGTGTACATCTTGTGCAGGGGTCCAAATTCTTAGTGACACATTTCGACCAGAACAGGTAACAAATGTGTCGTCTCTGCTCTCCAACTGTCCAGCAACCAATGCAAACAAGTAGCAAGGTTTCTTGAAGGGATCCTCCCATAGAGCATAATGCTTACCACCCTGCAACAAGCCAGAGAGGCAGTAATAAAACTATTAGATAGTGGATTTTTTTTAATTTTTTTGGTTGGTGGAGAAGGCTAATCAGCATAACAGGTGAAGTCACCTCAAGGTCTCCTTGTTCCAAGAGATTTCCATTAGACAGCAATACTGGGTACAAAGATTTATCAGCTTCAATCCGAACAGTGTATTTTGCCATTATATCAGGGCGGTCCTGTTAGCAAATTAAAATGAAATAATAAATTCTCGTTGTATAGTAATAAAGCTCAACAGAATTAAAAGGTTTTCCAATGAATTAACCTGATAAAATGTAATTTTGCGGAAACCCTCTGCTTCACATTGAGTGCAAAAAATCCCAGATGACTTGTAAAGCCCCTAGACAGAAAAAGGGCAGTGTAACTTCAAATTGCAAAACAGTAACGAGAAGTATCTGTGAAAGGAAGAAATAAAATATGATGCACCTCCAATGATGTGTTCTTCTGGGGATATATCTCGGTAACAATTTCCAGCGTAAATGTACCAGAAGGTGGTGATGGGATTGTTAAATGGCGTGAATCCAAATGATAATCTCCATTCTGCCAAAAAAAAACAAGAAGAAGAAGGGGAGGATCGTGTCAAAAAGAAGGAGCCGAATTAAGAGATCACAAGATGGCAAGTAAATGTTCTAATTGGGTGTGAGCATTCTGGGACCAGTGAAATGCATAACAAGGAAAGGTATAGCGTCTTCAAAACCGCATATAGGACAGCACCCAAAAAGCAAAAAGCTTTGGAACATGGTTCGGTTGCAAAATCCACAAGCCTAAGCCAGCATTTGGAACAGTGATATAAAGTACATACCTTCAGTCCCTCGCCATTGACTTTAACTGAAAGCAACTTCAAGTCTGCTCCATCCAAAACTAGTGGAGAAGAACCTGTTCCACAGTACAGTTTGATTAGTTGGTGCTTTGGTATCAACAACTGCTATTGTAAGAACAACATTTGTAATGTCTGATCAAATTCCATGAAGAAAGGAGTGGTCTTAATAATTACCATCAACTCTGGGGAAAACAGTTATTTTTGAACTAACAATCGTTTTCTCCTCGCCCAGCAAAAAATTCAAATCCACCTAACATTGTAAGGACATAAACACACAAGGAATGAAAGCCATATACAAGAATTCTCAGTCCTGGCACTCTAAATTTTAAACTTGACTAAGTTTTTTGCATACTGAATCAAAGTAATAGTCAGGCAACTTGTAATCCTTGAGAAATATTTCTTTTGGAGTGTCCATTTTGGATTCTTCAACTTGCTTGGGTAATGGTTCTGTGGCGACCGCACAAATTAGCCTCCTTCTCCCTTGCTTATCTCTCTGAAAAAAAGTCAAGGAATGCAAAATAAGGTCATATGCATGCATGCAACAACAAGAAGAATAAACCGATCACCAAAAAAAAAATCTAAAAAATTGCCATGACACTTTGCAGGGTACATGGATGTGTGTGCGTGCAAGGACGAATTTATGGATGGGGGGCAAATTTAAAAAAAAAAAAACAAAAGAAAAGAAAAATTCAACCCCAACCCTCCCTGTTTTTAGAAAAATTTAAAAAAAAAAAAAAAAAGAAAAGAAAAATTCAACCCCAACCCTCCCTGTTTTTAGAAGTTTCTGGAAAAATCATGTGAAAATGCCCCTTCCAATCTCCCACCCCACAAATGGTAATGTTGCACTTTAGCCTCCCCCCCAAGAACCGACGTCTGGTTTTGTCCCTTAGCGTGTAGAGATATGGTGTACATGCTTGGATGAATTGTGTTTAGACATACAAGAAGAAACCAATAGATGTAACTTACATATAATGCTGGGTATGAAAGCCAAGACTTCCTTGAAAAGGCAGCCTGGGTAAAAATTATGATTTCAGAATCAGGGCATTAGCTGGCAGAACTTAGACTACATGGACGAGATGAAGCCAAAATAATCATAGACAAATTTCCTATCCATATGCAAGGTCACGGGCGGAATGGAAAAATTATACAAACCTCTGAACTGGGGAAACCTCTGTGTTTCAAGATATTTCTCACTGAATTCTGAAAGCAACTAGCTTGGCCTATAGTTTGAAGCTGCACAAAATAAACGAACACGGTAAAGGATACATGAGCAAACTACAAAAAAAAAAATTACAAAATCACCAGCCAAAGTTCAAAGCAAGCTAAATCTCAAAATCATATAAAAACAAGGAACTTAAAACACATGTAACACATTACTGGTAAAAGCAAGTCCTTTTAAGGATATAGCATAAATGAAGCTGGTGCAATGATGGCTACAGAAAGAAATAACATTTATGCTCCTTTTGGCTGCTAATAACTCATTACAATAACAACATAACAGTCTCAGCAAACAAAGCTTTACACTAAGTTACCAACACCAGCACATATAATATACATATGCATGTGTTGCATAAAAATCAATGCGAAAATGGGATAAGGGTAATCACAGGAGCAGAAGAGATCAAACCCAAGAGGCTGCTCTTTGCAAGACAGGAACTTTTGCATGAAAGAATCAATCTAGCCATTTTAAAACTGGCAAGAGAGAGAGAGAGAGAGTCCCTATATGAACTACTATAATGAATCTATCAGTTAATGATAAAAACTCTTGAAACCCATGAAAGGAGTCAAAGATTGATGAAAATAAAAGATACCCAAATGGCCAAAACCCGCCAAAAGGCACCTAAAACGTTGTAGGGTTGTTATAGATAAATGGATAATTCAAAACATGGACAGAAAAAATTCAGAAGAAAATATAATAAAAAATAAAGATAATAAACATGCTTTAGGCATTAAAATGGGAACTCAATTTGGGTAAAGGAGAAGATAGATTTACCTCGTTTCGATTATCTGATGAAGAGAAAACAGAAGATTTGTTTTTATGTTGAAAACAAAACCTTTGATAGAACAAAGAGATGATAGATACCTTGCCCCCACAAAAACAAGATATTTTTAAAATATAGTAAAATTCGTTTGATTTTCATTTAGATAGTGTATGTTTTGAATGTTGTGATCGTTTTTGCTGCTAAAAAACAAGTAGGTGTTGTAGATGTTTGTTTTTATATTTTAAAAATGTTTTTTTTTAAATAATTTTATTACTTTTTACTTTAAATTAATATTTTTTTATATTTTTAGATTATTTTGATATACTAATATAAAAAAAATAAAAAATAATATTTTAATATATTTATAATAAAAAATATTTTAAAAATAACCATAATTGCAATCCAAAATAAGTTCTAAAGATTATGAAACATATTTTTTAAAATTATTTTTTTATTTAAAAATATATTAAAATAATATTTTCTTTACTTTTTAAAAATATATTTTAATATTAATGTAATAAAAAAATCTAAAATAAAAACAAATTTAATTTTTTTAGAAATACTTTCGATACATAAAAATAAATAGATTCTAAAAATATAATTAAATTTTTAGTTAAATAAAAAATAGTTTAAATTATTTGATTAAAAATATTCATGTTAATAATTAAAAATATTATGTAATAATTTCATAACTTTAAATTATATAATAAGAACATGATTATTAATACATGAAAAATATAACAAAACAACACTAAGATCTTATTCTAGCCAAAAAAACTATCAAATGCAAAGTTGATTCAAAACAATATAAGCATTATTATTATTTGTACATCTTCATAATTAATATAGTTTCATTGTCATTTATATTATTATTTGTACATCTCCATAATTAATATAGTTTCATTGTCATTTAAACTAACTTTAATTTATGACAATTATCCATTCAAGATAATCTATAATTTATATGATTTTGTGAATACGAGGTTTAAATCTTGTAAAAAATAAAATTTGAAAGGCTATTAAATTTTTTAAATACATGATTATTTAATTTTTTTTAATATAGTTATATGGTATTATTGATGCTAACTATAATTTAAATTTATTTTTTATTGAATGAATATATATAGTTTACAAAGATTTTCATATCTTTTTCCACATTTTAAACATACATTCAATCAAATAACTGTTTATAAGCATGCACGATCTTTTTTATTGTCTTTCATATTAAAAATTTAGCAAGAAATATATTCCAATCTTTATATATGATCTAAAAATTCATACTTATTTAAATATCTAATATCTATCAAATAATATTTTTTTACTGTAATAATTAATGAATTTCCAAGTTATTACACAAAGAATGGTTATCTAGAAAAATCGTAAAAATAAGATGACATTTTTCTCATTTAATTACCTTCGGATAGTTTTGAACAACTTATTTTAGGCTTGTTCGATTACCTCCAAAAAAAAAAATATGCATTTGTCATGTGCACTACATTATAACCATGCGCAATCAAAAGTGAATTACAAGTTAAAGCAACATATAATCATTATATTTTAAGTCAATATAACTTTTCTGTTTATAAATATAATTTAATTTTTTGAGGATACACAAATATGTATATACGTGTCATTAATTGCTCATATATAAGAATACAAAAAACATAAGTTAGTAAATAAATTATTTAACAAAAATATCTAAATAAACTATATTCAGCATCAATAATACAAAAATATATTATTATTACTTTAAAATAAAATATATATCTTGGATTCATCTCAATTTGAGAGGTGAGGGAGACGGCCCTGAAAGTTGTTTCATAAGGATTGCACGGCTTTAAGCTCTGTTTATGCTATTCCAAAGTTTTTACACACTTGTTTTTTTTATACCTCATTCCTTTTCTTGTCCTTAGTAAATTTTATCTTTACAAATGCATATTAACCTAATCACATCATCACCTCCAACCAAAAATCCAAACAAATAAAATATAGATACTGTTCAATACATGCTAACATAACAAGAAAAACAGAAATTCAAAAGAAAATTATACAATTAAATATAAACAAAACTAAGTTGATACAAGGTTTTAGGATCATTTCAACTTTAGCTTTAAGTTATTGCTTAATTTAATAAAATAAAATAAAATTTTATTAATTAAAAATAATTTAAATTCTAGGAACCAAATTCTAAACTTAAAAAAAAAACCAGCCTATTGTCTTTTAGATACAGAGATGAGTTTTTAAATATTTTACTCCTCAAAGTTTATTTTTTATGTAAATAATTATATTTTAAATATTATCATCGTTTTAAAAATCAAATCTCAAATTTAGTGTATGTTTAGATGGGAGATAACTTATATCTTTTTAACCTTTAAAAATATGATTTATATTTTAAAAATATTATATTTAAAAGAAAAAACCATCATACATCTCCAAGCCAATACACTCATAAGATTTAGCACATAAATCTGGGCTGAGAAGAAGAGCTACTACATCCATCCATTCATGCTCCCTCTCTCCCTCCCTCTCTCTGGAGGAATATATTTATCCAGTAATTTTGACCTCTGCTGAGATGGAATGGAATTGGTAATTGAGCCCATAATAAAGATGGGCTAACCGGTCCATCAGAGAAATGGCTGGCCAATGGGCTAAGACTTTTTTCTTGTTTGGGATATTGATGGGCTCAGGTTTCAACTAAAATTCTTGTTTTCTATGTATCAAATTCTTGTCTTGGATTTGAGGTTTATATGATCGAGTAGCCAGGACCCTTTATATATATATATATATATACACACACACACATGGGGGAATCAACGTCTCTAGATTTCAAATGTTGCCTGATTCTTCAACCTCAACCAGAACATAAAATTTAATGTTTGCTATCTTAATCACAGGTGTGTGCAAATCAGCAAAGAAAGATTCATTCGTCACTAACCACGTTTATTTATTAAATAAGCATTAATACCATTGACACGCAGAGTGTTAAACCATAAACGCGTGCCTCTCTACGTGCTCGTAATGACACGGGAAGCCATCCATGTTCACACAGGATCATATGCTCCATGTTCGGGCGTTTAGCCAGCCATTTCCTCTAACTTTCTGGTGCAGTGAAAATGTAATGCATTTCTGTGCATATAATTGTTCTTTAATTAAAAATATATTAATCTATTTTTCTACGATGATTTTGACCGTTTCATATTAAAATCGCGAGAGATAAAACCCTTGAGAACATCAAGATCAGAATGCAGTATAATAATCACAACGACAGCCCACCTAGCAACGAATCGGGGTCATAGTCAATTTCCAGCTAGGGATAGGGGGAGTGACTGAAGATTCAACTCAATTCAATTCCTTTAGTGGGTCTAGAATAGTCAACATAAAGCCACTTTGACACCTATCACCAGTTGCTTAATGGCCCTTTCGTAGGCAAGCCGCCCTGGTTTTCAAATGCGTTGACAGCTCACTGCTTGGAATCTCGAACACCTTTTTTCCTCGTCCATCGTGGTAAATAAACCAAATCACTCCAAGTTATATGTTTGTGTGATGTTTAAGGTGTCTCTTTTGAGGGATCCTTGTTGCAGTTCTGTTCAGGATATGTTTTTTACAGAGTCCAAACATACCATTTCTTTCATGATGAATCAGTAATTATTGTGCTCCTTGGAATCAAGTGCTGCCCTGAGAGACAAAAGCTCTGCTATTTCTTGTAACAAAACAATTAAAATGGAAGATTTTTTTTTTTATGCTGATAGATATATTTTACTATTCATCTCAATAATATAATAATATAATAATGTTATTGCCCATCGTAAAATTAAATACCTTCTTGTTTTTGCATTACAATGCTTAGCCTAACGGTGAAAAGAGAGCTTGTTTCCTTCCACTGCCATGGGTTCGAGTCCTGGCGTGCACGCCTGTCACCCCCGCCGTGCCTTACATGTCTGCTGGGTTTGCAAGGTATTCAGTGGGCCATGAGAATTAGTCGTGGTACGTGCAAGCTGACCCGGACACCCCATGTAAATAAAAAAAAAATACCTTCTTGTTTTTGAAGTATTTTGTTACTTTCATGCCGTGAATTAGTTATTAAAAAATTGATAAAGGTAAATATATATTTTTTTTAAAAAAATAGAGTATAATAAATGGATGTAATTATCCTCTGGATTAAGATTTTTAAAACTAGTACATATGAATATTTATGTTTTTTATTTTTTTAAATATAATTATATTACAAGTTTAACTAAAAACTCAAGTGGATATTTTGATTTTTTTTATCATGATTTCTATTAGCACATATGAATATTTATGTTTTTTATTTTTTTAAATATAATTATATTACAAGTTTAACTAAAAACTCAAGTGGATATTTTGATTTTTTTATCATGATTTCTATTATTTCAAAGTTTATTGAAGATGGTATATGAAAGATATTCATGCACTTCCAATGATGTTTATAGTATCTCATAATTGTTAAATTTTTATTATTATTATGTCATTAAATGTATTATTGTGTCTTTTTTATGTTAATATGACGCATATCAGCAATGATGAGATAGTTTATCACTGAAGTTTTTTTTTTATGCTTTATTGAAAATTATAGATTAATTTTTTTTATTGTTGATATTTTAAATTTGATTTTTATTTTTTTAATTTCTATTCTTGATTTTTTTATAAAAATTTTATCTGTTTTCAATTTTCATTATTCAATTCTGATTTTTTTTATATTATTTTTTCTAATTTAATTATTATTTTTTAATTTTTTAATTCCCTTCTATGGTTCTTTTTCATATATCAATGTTCCTCCACTCTTAAAAAAAAGTTATTTTTCAAGATATTGTGGTTATTTTTTTTTTTAAAATTAGATCTATTTACTATAATTATTTATTTTTTTCATCTGATTAAAATAAAAAAATTAAAATGTTTTTTTAATGTTTTTAACTGTACTAGTTTATAAAATATATTTTTTTCACCTATGATATTGAAAAAAAAAACTCCAAGACAATTGCAGAAAATCTGATCAGTCAGGTATCGCTAACTTTTGTTCATGCTTGAGTGATCCTTCGCCACGAGGCTTCGATCAAATTCATCGATAAAAGCATTTGCGATAGCTTCATGTTATGTATAAACGTCAAAAGCTGTGATTAAACAAAGGCAAAGGAGCCCTTTTAGTGCATGTGCATCAATGGATTTGTTTATTCAGCTTAGCCACGCGGGTCTTGTTTAGTGTTCAAGGTAACATTCAAAACAATTCAGGCAGCTTCCTGGTTATGGGCCTAATTATGAGCAATGAAGACCGTGCAGCAGCAGCAGCAGCACTCCTTCGAACACCGCTACTTTCCAGTTGGGTTCATGGGGTATGCTTGGTTTTTGTCGAGACAACGCATCTTGCATTCTGGGATTTTGAGGCACCACATAAGACAGCAAAATGCAATCTTTGAGGTTACATCAGAAGAAAGCTACAAGGACTTTTTGTCAGCTTGCAAGCCAACATGTACGAACCCAACTCTTTCAAGTCCAAATTTGCCCAAGTCATTTTGCACTACTGTCTAGTTGGTTCGGACATGCCACTCAAAAGAAGACAGCTATCAATCAGTGTTAGGGAGTTGATGGCTCGAACTTAGGATGGTGGCAATTTTCTCCGCCGTGGCCCGCGTAGGTCGCTAAAGGATCGTAGAAATGAGCAAGCTAACCAAATAATTGTTCTCTCACATTATTAAACTTCTGTCCTGTAAGCAGCTACGACACACTAGGAGAAAAGAAAAACAAAGGCTTGTGTCTGTTTATCCTTCACATGCTTGTACTCTTAAGTTGTCCACATGTTGTGGGGGCAATATTGAGGGGGAGGGGGGCAGCTGTGTGGATATAATTCAACTCCAGTTCAAACTTCAAAACTCCATTAAGGCCTTCTGCTCTATCCGTCTTGGTGATTACATGTGTTGGCATCCAGGCCATTGATTCGATGCGGAAGTTCGTGAGTGAAAAGATCTTAGCCCTCGATTCCCAGTGGCCTCACATGTATGCATGTGCTCCCAAGTAGCATCAAAAGAGTGTTTTGGACTGGCATGGAAAAAGGCCACAAATATCACTGAAGTCAACTTGGAAGTCCTTCGGTGGATGGAGGAGGGGATGTTATCTTAATGCATGATGATTTTTGGAAGAGAGCAAACTCGATGCCTTTCATGCCCATCACCATTGTTGTCCAGGTAGCAAGAAGCCAATTTATGCTTCTTAACTCATCTCTCACCTACCAAGACTGATAATGCTAATTGGGATAGCGCAGAATCTGCCCTTGAATTTTCTAACAATAGCCTTAATCGATAGTTTTTTTTCCCTATTCATAACGTGGGACAGTTAACAAAACATTCAAGAAGGCCTAAATGATACTTAAAATGTGCGAGATACCAAATTAGGTTGATAAAAGTTGAGTAAAAAAGTAGATCAAGGTTGTCTCGAATGACGAATGGAGTTGAAAGATGCTGGTAGGGTAACTATCCTCTTTAAGCCTCTTCTTGGCAAAAGTAGTCAATTCCCCCCCATGGAAGGTCACTAACTTTTAGCCCGATTTTGTTGAAAGAAGCAGTTGCCATAGAAACAAAAGGCAAAGTCAAGTTAACTTCAAGGTCCGTGAATTAGTTGTGATATACGTAAACTAGCCCAAATATTCACATTAATCTAAAAAAAAGCAAAGTCAAATGAAATTCATCACAAAGATAAAATAAAATAGTGAAGGTCCCATTTCACTGATGAGATTCCGATAAACTTTTTTATTTTTTTTCCGGTAGAATTTACATCTTGATTTTTCAGCTTTTTTGAAAAATCTCAACTTTCCTTCGGCACACTGTAAAGATAATTTGTGGAATAGTGTGAACCATGTGACATGACAATTACTAGATTGGAACAATTTGGTAGCTTTGGTTAGCAAAATAACTTTTTGTATCTAACTTTATATATAATTGTATTTTAAATTTTAATTTGGTAGAAGTTAAAATAATTTCCTTTTTATTTATAAAGATATATTTTTTATTTATTTTATACGAAAAAATATCTCACTTAAATTTTAATAAAACATATACTTTTTTAATTTTTAACTAAAAATATATATTTTCTTAAAACCTTAATCACAATGCCCTAAGTCATAAGTTGGTAACAATTTGCTACCAAATCATTGGCGAAACTCCATCTCTATCATCAGAGGCAATGCTGTAACAAGTTAAGAGAGACCATCAAGTTTAAGGTTTAACACCTTAAAACAACAACCCACAAAAAAACACTGAAAAAACCAATGTGAAAGCACAGTGGATAATCTGAAATTTCACTGCTATAAAAAGAGAGAGGGTCTCTCTGTCTCTCTCGGTGTCTAATGCGGAGCCTACACAACGGTGACCTCTTCAGATCTCTTTACTTGGGACCCATCTACCTTCTTCACCAGCGATTCTGTTCATTGCACCCCATTTCCCCTCACTCACACATATCAAGGCCCTTTTTAGAGAAGAAATCTTCGAGAGGGAAAAACTAAAAAGAGAGTCTTTTGAGTTGTGCAAATGCAAAAGAAAGAGTGTGGCTTTTGTTGTTCTTGAAGGTGTTGTTGTTAGTTGTTATATTTTCATTGAAAAGGTAACTGAATTTTGATTTTGGTTTTTAACTAGGAATCTTTTTTTAACTTTGTCTAGTCCAGCCTTATTGTTTTCCAAAATGAAAGTCTCTATCAGCATGAAATCTATCTCCTGAATGGTTATAAAAAAAAAAAAAGTCCCTCACTTGCGAGTCTACTTTGAGATACGGAGAAAGAGACCGGCACCATCATAAGCTGTCTGGTTGCTCTTTGTTCCTCAATCTTTCATTTTCAAAACTTGATCTATCTTTGTGATTGAATAACCATCAGTTTTTTTTTTTTTCACATGTTGTGATCGAAGTATGCTAAGTCACTATCTCTTACGCAGGTTGGTGGTTAAGTTCATTGTACTGATTGTAACTCAACGAGACCATCTGTCTGGGTTCCTCGAATTTTGAATTCTTTTGAGCCAGGCATTGGATTTGGTAAACCGGGTCCGATTGGTTTTGAAAAAAGATTGAATCTTTGAGACGAAGTTGTAGATTTGAAGCTAAGTAAGTTCTTGGATCTTAATTATTTTAAAATGTGATCTTATTTTAGTCAAATCATAAATGGGTGTTTTCTTTGAATGATGGAGTCCCTTTTAAATGTCTGAATGGCTAATGAGATCTAGAACCTGAAGTTGAAGCTGTACATATGACTTCTATGGATTTTTTTTGGTTCCATTTAAGGAACCGAGTTTGTTTGGTTTAGGTGTATGGTATGGTTGGATTGCTTCAGAAAGATCTTTAGAGTCCTAAATTTTCGAAATTTTCTTTGGCATTACTAGTTTTGCGTTTCTAGCTGTTGAAAATTCCAGTTCTGATACTATGTTTTTACCTCTGTTTCTATTTTCTAAACTACCTTTTAGCTGCTGAATTCCCAAATTTGTCATTCTTTACTGGTATTTCTGAATTTTTTCTTTTTAAGTCACTGGATTTTCTGTTTATGACTATTTCCTGTTACAGTTGACATGCTGCATTTATATTTCCCCATCAGAAAGATTATTCTGTTTTCCCTTGTCCTCTTAGTTATTTAATTTTAGGGTTCGGATGTTCCCATAGAAAGAAAATTTTGGATTCTGTCATGTAGTTTGTTGTCTTTGAGAAGCTACCTGATTTCGCACTGTGAGGTGTAGCATGCTAATGTATTAAATTGTCTTTTATTGTCTGCTACTAATGAATGCTCAGGTGTAATCTTGCATTTTTATTAGCTTTTAAAACTGATACTGGTAATAGAGCATTCACTTTCGTACTATTATTCAGATGCCTTTATTCCATTTCTTGAGAGTTTTTTACTTATTAAAGCTATATCCTATCCATTTCATGATGGCATATTTAGAGAGCATGCATGGGAATTAATGCCCTTGGAGTCGGGAGATTTTGTCAGTATGGATCTCCGTGAGGATAGCTCTAGATTTGGGTTGTTGCCAGTGACTACTTCAAGGATTTCTTCCTCGTCGTCAGCATTCTTTTCAGCGAATCAGTCACCCTTCTTCTCTCCAAGATCACCAACATGTCAAGTATCGGAATCAACACGTTCGGATGCTCAATATGACAGCACTCATCTTAGTGGCGATCCCCTTAGCTCTAGTTCAGGAATTCCAGATCCCAAATCTTTAGCAAATACCAGAGATGCCTTGGCAGATATGACAAGAGATCCAGTTTCTGGCAGTGCAAATGATTTGCAGAAGTTCAATCGTATATCATCTTCAACTGGCATTTCTAGTAGCACTCTATGTATTTACAATTATGCCCGTGATAGAGGTTATTCAGGGTTTAGAGAAAAGCCAAGAAAGCATGGGAGAAGCCATGGGATGTCATATACTCCAGTTTCAGTTTCAGGTTCCTCTTGTAAACTCAGGAGTTGTGATGTTTTCATAGGTTTGCATGGTCGTAAACCTTCTTTGATGAGGTTTGCTAATTGGCTCCGTGCTGAGTTGGAGGTTCAAGGGATGAGTTGTTTTGTATCTGACAGAGCTCGATGTAGAAACTCTCGCAAAAATGGAATTGTTGAGAGGGCGATGGATGTTTCTTCTTTTGGCATTGTAATATTAACAAAGAAGTCCTTCAGAAACCCATATGCTATTGAGGAGCTGCAATATTTTGAAAGCAAAAAGAATTTGGTCCCAGTATTCTTTGATCTGAGTCCAGATGATTGCCTTGTCAGGGATATCATTGAGAAGAGGGGGGAGTTGTGGGAAAAACATGGGGGCGAGCTATGGCATTTGTATGGTGGTTTGGAGAATGAGTGGAAGGAAGCTGTTAACGGCATCTCTCGGGTTGATGAGTGGAAACTGGAAGCTCAGGAGGGTAACTGGAGAGATTGCATATTGAGAGCTGTCACGCTCCTGGCTTTGAGATTAGGAAGGAGAAGTGTTGTGGAAAGGTTGACAAAGTGGAGAGAGGTGGTGGAAAAGGAAGAGTTCCCTTTCCCTCGAAATGAGAACTTCGTTGGCAGGAAGAAAGAATTGTCTGAGCTAGAATTTATACTTTTTGGCGATGTTAGTGGCAATTCTGAAAGAGATTACTTTGAACTGAAGGCTAGACCCAGGAGAAAGAATTTGACAGTTGGATGGAATAAGAGCAGTTCAGTGGAGGAAAAACGACGGCAGCAGCAATGGGACAATAGCAGTGACAAGGGTAAAGAACCAGTTGTATGGAAGGAGTCAGAAAGGGAGATAGAGATGCAAAGTGGTGATATCTCTCAAAGGCAGCACCTAGTAAAACCCAAAAGCAGTGGGCGATATGGAAAGAGAAAAAGATCAACAAAGATTTTATATGGAAAAGGAATTGCTTGTGTCTCGGGGGAATCGGGAATCGGCAAGACAGAACTTCTTCTGGAGTTTGCATACAGATATCACCAGAGGTACAAGATGGTTCTGTGGATTGGAGGAGAAAGCAGGTATATCAGGCAAAATTATCTGAACCTCAGGTCATTTTTAGATGTTGATATTGGGGTTGAGAATTACTCAGGGAAAAGCAGGATTAGAAGTTTTGAGGAGCAAGAAGAGGAAGCCATTTCTAAAGTTCGCAAGGAGCTTCTGAGAAACATACCATTTTTGGTTGTGATTGATAACTTGGAAAGCGAGAAGGATTGGTGGGATCACAAAATTGTGATGGATCTTCTTCCCCGTTTTGGTGGAGAGACCCACATCATAATATCCACAAGGCTACCACGTGTGATGAATTTGGAACCTTTGAAACTCTCTTATTTGTCTGCAGTTGAGGCAATGTGTTTAATGCAGGGAAGTGATAAGGATTATTCTATTGCAGAAATTGATGCTCTCAGGGTTATTGAGGAGAAAGTAGGTAGGTTAACTTTGGGCCTCGCAATCGTTGGAGCCATTTTATCTGAGCTTCCAATTAATCCAAGTAGGCTGTTGGACACCATAAATAGAATGCCCTTGAGAGAGATGTCATGGAGTGGTAGAGAAGCTCATTCAATGAGGAAAAACACTTTCCTTCTGCAACTCTTCGAGGTATGTTTTTCTATATTTGATCATGCGGATGGGCCTAGGAGCTTGGCGACAAGGATGGTCCAGGCCAGTGCTTGGTTTGCACCAGCTGCAATTCCAGTTTCCCTATTAGCCCTAGCTGCAAAAAAGATTCCAGAGAAGCGCAAGGGAACACGCTTATGGAGAAAATTGTTGTCTTCTTTGAGTTGCGGCCTCTCTTCACCATACACCAAAAGATCAGAAGCAGAAGCATCTTCCATGCTGTTGAGATTTAATATTGCACGAAGTAGTACCAAGCAAGGCTATGTCCATGTCAATGAGCTCATCAAGCTTTATGCTCGCAAGAGAGGAGTCATTGGGGTTGCACAAGCCATGGTGCATGCTGTCATTAGTCGTGGGTCCGTATCCCATCATTCAGAACACATATGGGCAGCATGCTTCTTGCTATTTGGATTTGGTACTGACCCTAAAGCTGTTGAGCTTAAGGTGTCAGAGTTGCTGTACTTGGTCAAACAAGTGGTTTTGCCTCTTGCCATTCGGACATTCATTACATTCTCTAGATGCAGTGCTGCTCTGGAACTCCTGCGCCTATGTACTAATGCTTTAGAAGCAGCAGATCAAGCTTTTGTTACTCCAGTTGAGAAATGGTTGGACAAATCACTATGCTGGAGACCCATCCAGACTAATGCTCAGTTGAATCCATACCTTTGGCAGGAGCTGGCTCTATCAAGAGCCACTGTGCTGGAAACTAGAGCCAAGTTAATGCTGAGAGGTGGACAATTTGACATCGGAGATGATCTAATAAGAAAGGCTATTTTTATTCGAACTTCAGTTTGTGGAGATGACCATCCAGACACTGTATCTGCTCGTGAAACTCTAAGCAAACTCACCAGGCTTCATGCCAACGTTCAAATTCAGCATTCATCATAGAGCATATTCCTTGTAAGCAAAATTTACATTAGACTTATACAAAATTCTCAAATAAAACTGTTATAAACATTTTAGAGGATCTCTTAATGCCATTTTTTTAACTCTGATAAGGATGCCCTTCATTTTATCAATTTTTTGTCTTAATTTCTTGTATATATAAACAAATATGCTGGCTCTCTTTTCTTGGTGCATTTTTTGGCCTTGTGTTGCCTTGGCTTGTTGCTTCCCATGCTGTCCTAATTTCTTTCATGCATGAACTTTACGGTTACTTCGTGGTTGCATCACTCCATTACAATCAGAGCTTAAGGACAGAGATTTAATTAAGACTTAATAAGATATGAACAACTTGTTGGTTCACAATGTTATAGATCAACTGAAACAAACAGGACATTGCTGGATTACAAGTATTCTACTATCAGTGTTGAAATATTTGGAAACTGTCTAACTAGTGATCCACCCAAGTTTGTCAACTTTGCCATGATGGAAGCATGCTGGTGCAAACCTGGAAACTTGTGACAAGATTTCTTGCCAGGTTAAATTATATCTCTTTATCTCTTTCTGATCTTTCGTTGTTTCACTTTATAACCTCGTGTCTCGATGAAGATACACAGTACACATTCAACTCACACGTAAGCTAGAACAAGCGATAGATGCTTCTCCGCCCATGCTTGCTAAGCCGTCTTCATGTGTTTGCATATTGGTGAAGGTATAAAGTAAAAGGACAGTGAAGGAGCAGAGGGTTGTCGCTTCCCAATTTTGCCTTCTTTTCTGTCCACCCTTTCCCCTTTCACACTTCCCAAGTGAATAATTCTCCATTTCCCTGAAGTTCTTTAGCTGTGTAACCCATCACTTTCTAATCATTTCATGTGACCAATCATTACTGTATGCCACGTATAAATTACACAGAACAAAGTTTGCCAACTGTTTAGTGAAATTTCAATCATTTGATGTGCATGGAAAGACTTTTTTTCTGCAAGTTTTTCTGCCTTGCACGACAGCATATAATATAGATAACGTCGCGATGAAATGGTAAGAAATTAGGATGAAAAGATTTTTTTTTTTTGTAGTTTTAAGTTTGAGTTTTAGTTGCTTATGTGATGGTCACTGAAGACTTATATGATCGTTAATTTCAGAGTCTGTGGAATTAGTTGTGATGCGCGCAAGCTGGTCCGGACACCTAAGTTAATCTAAAAAATTGAAGAACTGCTCACCTTACCTTTTAGCTCCTACCCAAATTTAGCTCCTGTTTATTTTTTTGTGTGTTTTTTTAAAAATATTAATTTTTTATTTTAAATTAATATTTTTTTAGTATTTTTATATTATTTTTTATACACTGATATCATAAATAATTTTTTTAAAAAAATATTATTTTAATATATTTTTGAGTGTAAATCACTTAAAAAATAATCATATCTACACTTTCAAATATATTTTCCTACAAAATCCAGGTACTTTAATAAAAAATCCAAGTGGAAAAATCGCTGTAATATAATTACTAATTGCCATGGATTATAGCGATAGATTTATGCTTTTGCCGTTATAAAAACATGTTTTATAAAAACATGTTGAATTTACAAGTATAGATTTATTCCCTTTTTTAAAAAAATTTGTCATTGAACTTTTGTTTAATGACCAATAGATTTATGCTTTTGCCCTTATAAAAACATGTTGAATTTACAAGTATAGATTTATTCCCTTTTTTTTTTTAATTTGTCATTGAACTTTTGTTTAATGACCAGAGGGATTGTTTTTAAACTGTCAAAGTAATTCACTCTACGTTAAATACCATTTAGGGATTGCATAAGTATTCACAACACCCATAATGTTTTCTTAGAAATAACCACCAAAAAAAGTAGAAGCTAACATTTTAGCAGTCAATCAAGCCTTTGCACACAGGTACATAAATTCTTGGACATTCTAGCACGATGTTACCACTGTGCGTCGAAAATTTTTTATGGGTTTTTTCCTTCTCTAATTGGAGCCTGGAAAAGGATGACAGAGGAGCATCTAATATAAAATACAATATGGAAATGTAAAATGTTAAGTGCAACAGCAGGGAGGGGCTGTCCACTTTTTCCAGCAGGAGAACTAAAAGAGTAGTAAATCTTTACTCCTGCACCAGCAGTACAACCTGGGAGTATGTGAGCTGACATAACTCATGGAATGAACTTAACTGAACTGCAAGCTTTAATGAATCAAAAAGAAAAGGACACCACCGTTTGTTTGATCCATTGGATAATATAATGATAGCCTTTGGTACTTCTTTTCTACCACAAGGAAAAAACAGCTCTAAATCTGGTTACTGTGTCAGTTTTTGACAGTGTTGTGTCGCTCAAGTTGTTTTGATTGTCCCATCTGCTTTTTTTTTTTTTTGGTTAGTTATCATGGATGGATGGATGGATGAGCAAGTTTTTTATTTATTTTTTAATTAGGACAGTAATTAAAAAAAATTAGCAGAATACTATAAGAATTTTTTCTGTAAAATAACATATTTTTAATTTGTCATATTTAAAAAAAAAAACATTTAAACTTAATGCGCTTAAAAAACACAACAACTCATTTATGCACGGACCGTTTTTCTCTTCGGCCAAAGGACACAACTCTATTTTGTTGTTTTCCATGCATGAAATAGATATTCAAGTTATGTTTATTTCTTGTAATTTATTTTAAAAAAAAAATTAATTTTTTTTTAAAATTTATTTATTATTAAAAAAATTAACCAATGAAAAATAATTTTTATTCAAATAAAAATTTAGCTTGGTTACTAGGAAAGTGTTTTTCTGAAAAATTTGGTCGAAAAACACTTTCTGAAAATTATAAAAAATTTAAAAATATCATATTATTTGCTGATTATATCAAATTTAGTCCTCAAAATTTTGATTGCTATATATATTTTGTTTTGAATATTTATTTTTTAATTTCATCTCTTAAAATTTAATTTTTATATTAATTTTGGTCCTTATTTTTATAATTGTTATTTACTTTTCCCCTATCATTTTTTTATTGAAATTTTTTATTTATCAAATTTGATTCTTATTTTTTTATTTGTTACTTATTTTATTTGAAATAATTTATGAAATGTTAATTATTATTATTTTAATTTTTTTATCTTTTATTTTTTTAGATTTGATCTCTATTATTTTGATTATTGTTTATTTTATTTAACATAATTTATGAAATTATATATTTTTTTAATTTCATTCTCATTTAACTTTTTAAGTAAGATTTGTTCTTCATTATTTTAATAAACTTGAGAAAAATAAAACATTAATAAGTTATTTTTTTATTCATTTTTCATGACATAACCAACACTGTAAAATATTTTTTAACTTATTTTTTTATTACACTATCAAACATTAAAAAATAATTTATTTTCTTGAAAATTTTTTTTTTTTAAAAAAACTACCTTTTAGTAAAGAAACGAATTTTTTTTTTAAAAAAAACTACCTTTTAGTAAAGAAACGACCTTCTTTACATGATCACCATGATAATATATGAATAATGGAGTTTAATAACTTGTCAACTCTTTCCTATTGAGAAAGAGAAAGGTATTTGTATCTTTTTTACATGATTACTGTGATATTATTAAATATTTATATATTTATTAATTTTAAAATTTATAGAATTAGTTGAAATACATATAAAATGGTTTGAATACTCATCTTCATCTAAAAAAAGGATTGAAATTTCCAATCAATGGCATGGAGCCATTCAATTCAACTTGATTGTTTTAGATGTTGAAATATCATTCCATTTATAACTTGATCCAACCAAGTTAATCAATACCAGCTGAAACCTAAAGTATGGTTATCCTAAAATCCGATATCATTATGGTTCAAGCTTCCAAGTGCTCCGAGCTTATCAGAAGCAGATAGAGTTACCCTCCATTCACCAGTAGCTAAGCTATCTCCTAAAATGGTGTGAACTGTAGATTAAAAGTTGTCTACCACAAGGCATCCATGAGTGGAGACCAGACAAGTCCCACCGAAAAAACGATTGGTGCATGCACGTGCGAAGGATAAGCAACATGATTTAGTCCCAACAGTAACGAAGGTCTGAAACATTGATCCACAGTAAAATAATTTACAAAACATTCATGGCAAATAAAAAGAGAAGGGCAGGAATTTCTCCCGTAAGCCATCGGTTTTGATGAGGGTTTCAATGTTCCATTTTAAAAGAGTTGAATTTCATGTACAAGAACAGACACTTAGAATACATGAATAAATGTAATCAAGGATCAGCTTTGCCAGCGACTTCATCATCATCAGAGTGGTAATCATCTTCACTCAGTTCTTCATCACTGGATTTTTCTTCTGGTCTCGCTCCTATATCCTCTGGCTTCGCATATTTTTCACAGTATTCTGGAAAAAAAAAAAAAAACACTTGCATAACTTCAAGAAATAATATAGAAACAAGACGGATAAATGAAGGATGAGAGAAGAGTCGACGATGTAATGATGTCAGCTTAGGACTTAAATGCAAAGTAGAGTTTAAGACTACAAGGGCTGATAAAATGCTGGATTGACAATCTTTAACATTATACAAATCATAGAAAAACTGAGGTTGATGTCCGTATGCACAACAGGTACACTCTATGACTATTGCCAGCTTAGGTTTGTTTAACTTTTGACAATCCACCATCAAACAAGACACAGACCTATCCCAGATTTGTATATTTCACATAACATAAAGTCTATTTTAAGTGAACCCAATTCAGTAACAACTCTTCATTTCTTATTCCAGTCACACAAACTTATAATTTCTTATATAATCTCCAAGTTCCAAAACCAAATTAGTAGCCATTGTGAAACCAAAGGACTGATCAAACCAGCAATTAACTATCCTTACTTTTGGGCGGCCATGTATTCTTGATGGGGCTCCAACTGTTTAAATCTGAAATTCCTGTATAGGAAACTGAGACCATCCTCACATAATTGCTATCATTTCATAGTTACTGAACCATTCAACAAATGACAAAATTGTTTTTCGGGTTTTTGGATCTAGTTAAGAGATTATAAATGATTGGCTGAGATAAATGATTGGCTGACACCAGCTCTCCCACAGTCCTGTTCATGAAGGAAAATCTTACTATACTGTAGTCTTCCCAGACACAATTCACAAACTTCCATAAAAAAAAAAAAATTATAGGGCAATAGAATAAGTATTTGCAGCAGAAATTGCCTGACATCTGACAACCACTTCGGTGTCCAACAGTCACAAATGGTTCACCATTCCCTTGCCTTCATGCACTCGTGCATCAAAATGGCGGCAATTACATGCCATCTCAAAGTAAATGTTTCCATTCAGTGTAGTAATTTCTGAATTAGTAATTCAAAATCAATAGCAGACCCATTTTACTTGATTGATTATAGGACCCATTTTACTTGATTGATTATAGGTCTTATTCCATTTCATGGTTCTTGGAAGTAACCATCTGTAGATGCATATCCTTTCAATGCATCAAACCATCTGATCCAAAAGACAAACAGAGGGCCGTAGACGTACATCTTAATGTGTCAGATGTGGCTGATCAGATATTATAGATAAAAAATGGAAACAAACAAGTGACAAGTGTGCAACTTCAAAGATGCACATCCAAAATAAAATACCAATGTAATTAAACTGGAATTAGATAAAAGAAGCTAAAGCTATGAACTTAACACACTAAGTGCTAATATACTGGGACTGAAATTGATTATCAAGTTTAAGGTTAAAACTATGAAGCCTTTTTCCAGAATAAGCACTGAAACCTCCCGAAAGTGGCCAATGAGACATGAGTGAGCACGGTTAATGTTGTACTCAACATGCAACATAACCCCAAAGCCTTACATTCATGAATTTCTAAATGCATTTTGGAGTGGAAAAATCTACAGATTTGAGGATAAAAATAAGAGAACTGTAAAATAAAGTATCTTAAACTCTGTTTTGACTAGCTAAGCAGAAGTAAAACTTAAGTTCACAAACTATGTTTAGACTTCCTACCTTTCACTTTTTGATCATAAGCAGTGCCATCACGCATCATTAAAGCAGCAGCTTCTCCATTCAATGGATCTAATGCGTTGGGATACAAAAGAAGCTGAGGAAGAAACACTTCAAATACGTTTACCAGATCTGTAATTTTCATTAAAATGGAAACTGTCAATGTCTAACATGACAAGAAATGAAGGAAGAATCTAGGATGGATGAAACAAATTTACAAGATCAGCACATAGCACATAAATTGTCCATCTATAAATAATAACAATGGAGCAGGCTTACCAAACATGGGGCTCCAATTTTGATTGATAACATCCAAACACACTGAACCAGACCTGAAACTCAAAAAGAACCCACATTTCCATTAAAATACGTGATCTGGCAACCCATATAAGCTAACACAAATTTCAAACAAGCTAAGTAGTCAAATTTTAGCATCCACTAACTCACATTTCATCGACATTTGGGTGATAGATCTTGTTGATAAAGCCAATTGATGGAGATTTGTAAGGATAAGCATCTGGTAATTCAACTCTTATCTTCCACACACCTCCTTGATAAAGACCTACCATGTTCGCACAAAGAAAAAAGAAAAGAAGAGATAATAATCTGACTGTATCCATAATTAAAAAAAAAAACCAAAGAAACTTGAGCTTTATCTTCACTGAGGAAAATCGACAAACAACAAACCTGCAACTAGTATAAGAACTAAAAGCAGCAATGCAATTCATCAAATTTTCATTCTACTTCACAGTAAAAGCAAAACAACAAGTTTCTTCTCATGCATCAGTAGTAAAAGAAATCTGCTTAAAATTCAACTTCAAAGAAAAATAGCTCCGGCAAAAGAAAAATAAAAGGTTCAATTCACAAAAAAGAAAATATAACTTCTTATTGACAGCAATCTTGAAGATCAATTCCATGACCCAAAGTATCCAAATGGGTCAACAAGAATAAATAAAAAATCATCTGAAAAACAGAAAAGAACCCGCTAAGAAAAACATTAAGAAAGAAGAAGAGCAGAATCAAAGAAAGAAAACAGTAAAAAGGAACAAAAAAAAAAGGGGTACTGAAGATTTTTGATTACTTACTTTCTTTAGGTCCATTGAATTCCACATAAAACTCTTGCATGCCATCATTGATTATTTCAACTTTGTAATCACTCATCATCCTAGTCAATCAACAGCCATAAAAAATCAAGAAAAAACCAAAAAGCCCAATCAAATAAAGAACGAAACTCTTGTGTCAAAAAAAGAGTTTTTTACAGTTTCATCAAATCCATCTCCCTGCGTTTGCTTGGTGAAGACATATTTGCTTTCTTTTCTATTCTTCTTCTTCCTCCTCCTCCTCTTGGTTTGTTGAGAGAGAGGAAAGGAGGTCTTTTTAGCTAAAATGGTTTCAGACATGAATGACAGGAGGGAGGAATTGTATTTATAAAATTATTTTGCACACATTCTCATGGCCAAGTGGAGTCGGCTTCACTATTTCACTGTAATTTCCCTCTCCGTGTACTGTATAAATAGCGAAGTTCTTTTCTTTTCCGTTTTTTTTCTTTTAAAAATAATATGCTTTCCTTTTCTTTCCTTATTTGTATTTTCCAAACCCCTAAATTAAAATAAGCTAAAAATCATTTTGAAAAATTCGGCAACTCCACACTAAAAATATTGTTTAATGGGATGTAATAACCTAAAAGACTTAAACACTAGCTATTAAGAAGCATTTTTATATTTGCACAACAATTTTTTATCATTATAATATCAGTATAAAAAATTAAAAAAAAACTAAAATCCACAGTAGAATGACTAAAATTCTCTTAAAAAAATTAAAATTAGAGTTAAGAAAATTTCTTATTTTACAACAATAATTTTTACAATTATTAAGTTAGTTTGTAAGCAATTTGATATTTGATAAAATAAAAATTTATAAAAATTATGTGTATGTACGACTTTGGAAGACAACAATATGCTTTCTCGAATACAAAAATATCATTTCATGTAACCAATATAACTAATATATGACTAGTTTCTTAATAAAACCATAATACAATTCTATAAAAAATTCAATTTATCTTGGTTTTATGATGTTTTCTTACATTATAAAGCAAAAAAATTAAATTTTAGTTGTATCCTTATTTATTGCCATATTTTATTAGCCTCCTAATAATCTTAATTTATAATTTAAGATCCAGTTTGAAACGTGCAAACACTTTTGATGCACGAAAATTACTATGAAATATATTTTAACATTGGAAAAGAGAAAGACAACCAAAAAAACAAAAAAACAATGGAAGACAATAGTAAGAAATAATATTGATTGCAGCGTCCAAAAGTGTTTTATTGTTTTTTCTTTTTTTAAAAAAAAATTATATTTTACTTTTTTTAATATTTAAGTATTTAAAAATTAGATTTTATAGTTTATTATGGTTTGTTTTTTATAAGGTTATTTTAACTTTATAACTCATATTATGGGTTTGATAAATTAATTAACTCGGTTAACTTAATTTTTTTAATTAATAATTTTTTATTTATTTTTATCATTTAATATTTGATTGAATAGAAATTAAGATTCATGATTTATTTTGATTTTTTTTTATGAGGATATTCAACCTTATGATGTGAATTAACTCGGGTAGATTCGAGTTTTTTTATTGTGTTTATTTTTTATATTGAATTTTTTTAATTTTATTTTTTAATAATTGATTGATTGAAAATTGAGTTTTTTATTTTGTTTTAATTTTTTTTATAGAGTTATATATCACAGTCTCATAAACCTAAGTTATGAGTTTGACAAATTAACTCAGTTTGACTTAGGTTATCTTTAAAATTTATTTTTTATAAGGTTATTTTGGTATCATGATTAAGTTTATGAGTTTGAAGATATAATCTGAGTTGACTAAGATTATTTTATTTGTGTTTCTTAATTAATTTTTTTTCAATTTATCCTTTAATATTATGTTGATTAGGAATTAAGTTTCAAAATTTATTTTGATTTATTATTTGCAAGATTATCTTAGTCTTGTAACCTATAAATCATGGGGTTGACAAGTAACCCATGTTAATGTTTTTTATTTTTTAATTTTAATTTTATTTTATACACATTAGGTTAATTAAAAATTGAATTTCATAATTTATTTATATTTTTATTATATTGGATTATATGGTCTCATGACCCAAGTTATAGATTTATTTAATTAACTCGAATTGACTCACATTGATTCAATATATTTTCGCTGTAATATTTTTATTAAAAAAATATCCTAAATTTCTTGAGTTAAATTATGTTTTTACTGATTATTTATATTATCTTTAAACTTGTGAAGTTAATTAAATTAATCTTTATATAATTTAAATTTTTCATGAATAATACATGAATATTTTTATTTTACTTTTAATAAAATATGATATAAGCAGTATGGGGACAATGATTCTCAGCAACCAAAAACATTTTTTATCCTCAAATAACAATCAAAACACTTTCTTGCATTCATTTACTTGACATTTGTCAAGTAAATACACTTCCCTCCGCGCGTGCATTTTTCAAATGCCCAGCCTCACGTTTTTTAACTCCATCCATTCCCGTCTAGGCCGCACTTAAAATTCTTTGTTAGGGTTTTTTTTATTTATTTATCATACCACAATAACATCTACTTTATTATTACATATAGCTTTGAAGGATTTACAGTAGACAATACCGCTCATCATTCATCTCCAATCCTTCCCGGCACGCAACTTCTTATGGAGTACATGAGTGCCCACCTTCTTCTTGTTTTAACTGTTCTTTCTTCAGCGAATTCTACAAGAAAATATAACTTGGTTTAACTAATAATTTCTTGCTGGTGCTCAAGAAACCACCTCATGACTTAAATTTTCTTTTGGAGAAACCCTATACTAAAGCGTATTGCTTTAGCAACTTTGTTTAAAAAAAATTCAAAACCCATATGAGAATCTTGGAGACTTGACTCATAAAAGGTAATAAATTTGTTCTCTCTCCATGTTACCATCCGAAGTTCAAATCATGGGAGAGCCTGTAAAAACATACAATACAGAATTAAAATTGTCTGTGAAGATTCTGTCCGCATTGAAAAATGCTGACAGAATATGCAATGAAATAATATCGTCAGAAACTTTTTTGTTGGGTTTTCTTTGATCGTCGACACTTTCATTGACATTGTAAAATATTGATAGAATTGCCGAAAAAAATATTCCGTCGGGATTGAAAAGAATATTTTGCTGGCAATTCCATCAGTTTTTTTTTTGGCTACAGTCTTTTATCTAATAATTGCTCCCAGAAAACTCATATTCACAACAAAAATTCAAGACCTATAAGGAGCTTTACACCTAAATAATACTAAATTTACACAGAGTTGTGGGTTTTCACAATTAAAAGATTTAAATAGCAAAATTATATAAATATTGCACAATAATAAGATATATATAATCATATAGATGGTGCCTAACAATGAGATATATATAATTCCATATGCAAATATTTTTTTCTAAAAAGAACAATACATTAAAATATATTAGTAAAAACAAATAACATCACGAGACAAGAAAAAATATTTATATGGAGAGATCTTCCTTCCATTCTACTATCCTTTTGCCTGAAATGAGTTTTATAAAAAAAAATATTTAATGCATTATTCTTAGTGGTTGAATCATCCAGGTACTTACAAGAGAACAATGAACATAATTCAAAACTAAAATATAATATCAAATATAAATTTAATTATTTATTAAAAATAAATCATAATTAATCTATTAACTCACAATATATCATTATTTAATCATTTCAACAATAATTATTATCACACCATTATTAACTACACCACCACCATCATTTTCTTTATCATTACAATTATCATTTTGCTAACATCTCATCATAACTTTATTATACATTCACTATGAAATTAATAAAAACCATCTCATTACCACTACCCCTAATCATTATCATCACCTCACCACCATAACTCCTATATTTTTATCAATTTAATCATCATTTTATCATTATCTCATCATAACTTTACTATTCCTTCACCATCAAAATAATAATTATCATCTCATTGTTGACGTCAGTAGTTATTGTCACTACCCTATTATTACAATAGCTAGTTATCACATCATAATTATTATCATTACTAATATTATCATTATAATAACAATTATTATTGATAATATTATTACCATAACTATCTTTATAAATATCATCATCACAATTTTCATATCATAGTATCATCAATAAATAATAAAACCAATTAATTCCCTAATGGTTACTAATTACTTATTAATTATCTATCATTTATTCAATTCAAACTTATTCCATCTAAATTAATACATTTAATTATTATTAATCCTACAAGAAATCATTTTTCTTTAAATTTCTAACTTAATCATAAAATTGATAACAAAATAATTAGTACCCATTATATTACCCATCATTTTTTCAATTCTAAAACATCCAAGTCATAAAATCACACTTAATTTCATCAAGCAACAACTTATATCAATATTCTTTAAATCCCAAACAAACTCTAAAATACAATCCACATATTAATATAATAAAATTATCATTATAAAACAACCAAAACACTTAAACAAATAAAAAAATTATAATAACTACAAACAAATTTCAATAAATTAACTTTAAACATAAATGAATGGATTTGTTTATTTGGTGGAGTGAAACTTGACAAAAAATAAAATCAATATAGTAAGATTAGGTCAGCATAAGCTAGTTGAGTGGACAGACTTTAGAGAGAGGCTTCTAAAATTTGAAAAAATAAGGTCAGAGTTTAGACTGAAATCTAATAAGAATAAGAAGTGGGGGGAGGGAAAAAAAGATTGTCAGGTTTTAAATGCTTTTAAAATCACCTACAGAATTTTCATCAAGTCAACAATACCAATAAAATTGCTGACTAATATTTTTTTTTCTTTTTTATTTCATTGTCTTTTCTGTTAGAAATTATTAACAAAAATTCTTCAGTGCAATTTCCATTGATAAACAGTAATAAAATATTTTTTTCCGATATATTTTGATATTTTTTCCAATTTTCTAGTATTGATAACAACAGGTATTTTCTCTTATTACACCAAATCATCCCCTTTTTTATTTTTCAATAGGTGTCTCTTGGATAGCTTTCAAAACCATGTCACCAACAAATTCCGCTGCGAAAGGAAGCTGGCAAAAACATAAAGGTTAGTTAAATCTGATGCCATCAGTTATAAACAAAGAGACATCTTTGAGATCAGATTGTGAGATGGTACAACTTTCTATGAACATCGATCCTCAAACTGCCAGTAATACACGCAACCACTCCGGGAATATTTAACATCATCGAAAGGGTAAGGGTCTGGGAAACGGTACGTAGTGGGAGAAGGAAAGTTACCTTCGCAGAGACAACCACTGCGACGTCCACCAACACCTTGAACAATGGTTTAAAGAATTCACACGGGCAGGCATGCAACCATATACAACATTTTGAACACACAAAAAAAATAAAGAAAAAAAAAAGCCACACGACTATCTGCAACTCTCTTTCGTTCCTAAAATTTACTTCATCCCAGATACAGTAGCGGGTATGGGATGATGGTCTAGATAATGCTGCCGTTTTAAATAGTAACGCGGCTCCTGAAAATCGATGTACACAAATGCATAATTCGAGTTACTCGAGAAGTAGCGTGAGGGAACTTTCAGCATATCATGCAATTTCTTTCTCCCCATTTTATCAAGAAAACTCTGCCTGCAGTAGTAGTGTTCACATCTGCATCTCGACTACCTGGTCCAATCAAAATTGTTGGGTGCATTGAGTTACGTTGTGGTGTTATGGAAAGGGATTCAATTTTCTGATCAGAGACACTGTTCTGAACCTGAATTCCTGTCTATGTGAAATCGGTGCATTGTTTATTCTCAGAACAGATCAACATGCTGGCACCAGGGACTGTGAGTGCTTCATGACCATAAGCATAACTCAGAGATCCAAACTTTGTTTCATCATCATCACTATCAATATATTTTGGAGTTACACGGTTCTGATAACTTCTGCGCTGAACAAGATATGCATTGAAGTAATAGCTTATCAATTCTTCCCTGGTCTTTCTAGGAAAATACTTACGTTTGTTGTCCCAAAAGCACTTGCCTGCAGATTGAGGGTTAAACCTGACCATATCCTTGAATATCTTTTCTTCTTCAGGGGTCCATCTAAGTGAAACTTCTTCACCCATGTGATCAAACCGCCAATGATAGAACAAAGGACCCAGTTCGAGCTTCAATTTCATTCTTTTTTCAGCAATATGAAATCTAACACATCCAACTGAACCTGGAAGCTGACAACCACATAAACTGATCCCTCCCTTTCCGATTGTATCCATTACAACTGGAGCATTATGGTTTTCACATTCCAAAGGCCATAGTCGTGTGCCCAGCCATTTAGAGGCACTCTCAGAAACCACACCAGTCCACTCAGGGACTTCAGCTTGGAAGAGAGGACCCACAGCCACATGCCTACGGACATGCTTATCCCCAGATCCAATGAGCGTTGTGTGCTTGGATGATAAATCATCAATGACAAGTTCTTGCTCCTTACAGGCGTTCTCACACTTGAGAAGACTTGCTGATTTACTTTGATGGGCTGAACATGAATTACAACAATAGCATAAATGAGGTTTCACTATAGCAGGAAGCCGCTTGCTGCATCTTGACCTCTCGGCAGACTGCTCACTTAGAAAACTAACATCCTCAAACATGGATGGATGCATCTTTTGATTGTTCTGTAAGTTCATATTGCATACCTATACGAAAACAAGTAAAATCATTTAGCTACAAATGAACTTCCAATTGGAATTTTCCAATGAACCACAACAAGCATAACATAAATCTTCACAATTATTGCCCTGTTGAGATAGTTTAGAACAAAAAAAAGAAAAATACATTGCATTTTGAATCATTGCAATAATAGTTCAGGGAGACAGGAAAATCAAATAACTTCACAAGGCCATTAGTTGGCCATTTGTATTTGTCTCTGATAAAAGCCCAAGTGCATTAAAATATAATGATCTATCACAGGCTATCAAGTGATTTAGCCCAATATCAACAGCAAAGAACAGATAAACCTTCAGGTTTAAATTATCTGGAAAGGTTGCTATAAAGTTACTATAAAAAATGACATCTTATAGGGAATTTTAGCTTATGCATCTTGACTGGGATAATAGTCATTGAGATGTTGACTTACATCATGATATCTAATTTTGTTGAGAGGTCACGTGGTAGTTTGAAGAGGATGGGCTTTTAAGCTTTGAGATCCTGCAAAACAAAGGTTCCTTCCTCGGAGGTACTCTCTAGTGCTTGGGCCCATCTAGCTACCATGTGACCTTTCTGTAACATTAGATTTGTGATGATGTCAATATCTCATATTGATTAGGAGTCGAATGTGTAAAATAGTTATAAGGATTAGGTGCAATCTCTGCCCCTAATAGGCATATATTACCAACGAAAATCACCAAGCCTATAAGCCAAGTGCAAGGCCTAAAATGACAAGACCATTAGGGGAGCTAACAACGTAGCAGATGTGGGCTAACATCATTAATATTAATTAGAAGAGATTTCATTCTAGTTTTCTTCTTAATTTCAAGTTTTCTTTTTTCAAAAGAAAATTGCAAGATGCATTCATATGCTAAAAAAAATAAAAAACAAAAGAAATAAAGTTTCTATCAAGAAAATAAAAACTGTCTGCATTATAATTATTTTCTCTGTAGAAAAATGCAAGAATATTCTATCGTATTCATCTTAATGTTTTGCAATTATGATAATTTAAATGAAATCTTAGCATATTAATTTTTATTTTTACTCAACTGAAAATTTATCAAAGAAAAAAAAAATCTAATTAACTCTTCAAAAATTATTAAATTTTTATAGAAAATATTAAATTTACAATATCAACTAAACATATATAGAAAAACAATCTGGTAATTTTATATCCATTAAAGCACGTGTATAAAGGGGGTGAAATTATATGTTTTTAATTTTAGTTTGGAAACTAATGTTTTCCATCTTGAAAATTGTCAAGAATTTACATATGAAAACTACGAAAAATAAGTCAAGTGTATTTTTCAAACCCGGTACAAATTTGATGAAGAAATATAACATTTGAATAGAAATTCTTGTACCATGTTCTTTGCAAACATATCCATAACAATTATCTTGTGCATTTTAAAATTAGCAATCGGTCACTAATCTATTCAAAAATAAAAAACCTTGCATGGAGATTTTGAGTGAGCCTGAATATATATTAGTATTTAAAACAGTGAAAAAAATAGAAACTACGTCTTAAGTATAGAATTTACCTGCACGAGCGATTGTTCGATGTTAGGATTGACATGCTTTCTTTGCAAGAGAGCTTCTCGTGCCCTTATTGCTTGGGACCATAACTCATCACCTCTATGAATTACTCGAATAGAAGGATCATCAGGACATTTTGCAATTTGAATTACCCAGTTAAGCATTCTTGTTAGAGATTCTCGTTTTCTCTTGCGGGAATTGAATTCTTTCTTAGCAATACTTGGATCCAAGATCACAACATCATCATCACTATCATTACTGTAATTCTCCTTTCCACCATGAAACTTTTCATCATCATCACCATTCCTATCTTCAACATCATTGTGTATTCGATGTACATCTTTGGTGCCTAACAAACCTTTTTTTCTCTTCCCAGTGTCCGTTTCAATGTACCTGCCATTTACCTTATATCCTAGTGAAGCAAATTTACCATCCCCCTGCTTTCTATCACATCTAAGCGATAACAAACTTCTAAACTGCATCTCTAGCTCCAACAACGAAATACTCAAATTCCCATCACATTGATGCATCTCCTTTCTTAACTTCTCATCACTACAAATCTTCATACATTTTTCCAACTCATACAAATACTTAATATAAATCAATTTAACAGAGGGCGAAAATTGAAGATCCAACCCTAATTCTTTAGCCACAAAGCTCCAAAAACCATTTACCAAATCAAACCCACCTCTCTTTCTCACAACCCCAAAGAGTTTGAACAAATCTAACGATTGCCCATCACCGAGCAATGCTGGAATAGGCCTAATACACCCTCCATCTGCAGCCTCATTCAAAAAAATCGAAACCACTTCATCAAACAAGCATACTACTTTATCCTCACAATCACAATCATCCTCATCGGAATCATCAACAACAATACACTCCTTAATCTCATCCTTCATAGGATGATTAATATCTGGACAACCACCACCACCCTTGTATCTATAAATAATATCATCAGGACAATCTAAAGCAGACCCATTTTTAAAATTAACCATCCTGCCATGAACCTGATTCTTTTTTCTTTTTTCTTTTTATTTCTATCTCCTCCTTAAACCTCGTAAATTTTTTTTTAATTTCTATCTCCTCCTTAAACCTCGTAAATCAAAAATCAACAAAAGAAAAAAAAATCCATAAAAAAGATAGCAACAAAACTCTCTTTTTATTTGCTCTGTTTTCATAAGTTAGTGCAGACAACAAAACAAGAATTTAAGAGACACAAATCTGATAAGAGAACTAAAAGTAGACATAAATCTTGAACATGATAAAAAATATTACAGGACAAGAGCAGGTGTAAGGCAACCATAACTCTACCCTGTTTTTCAAGATATTACCTCATTTCTTGGTCTTGAATAGGATTTCCTGTTCTGAGTTTTTTTCTTTCAAAGCAACCAAATATGTCCAGCACAACAAAGTTGGAAAGGGGACAAGAAGATCGAGGTTCGGAGAGTACGAAGATAAAAATGACCAGTGGCTGCCAGCACACACTAATCCAATTGGAAAGTTTTGGACATTTGGGATCTAATTGAACAGACAAAGAGATTTTATTATTTGGGTGGATGATAATTAAGATTAGTATCAAGAAAGGAATGGTAATTAAGGGAAAAAAATCTAAACTTGGAAACAAATTAAAGCAAAATCCAATAAAAATAAACCCTTTTTCTTTTCTTTGCCAATATTTTGTGGAAGGGATAAATACTAGTAATTTGTTAAAATGACATATATTTTTATTATCACACAATTAACAAAGAGTATTGCGCTTTTCATATATATATATATATATAAGGTAGCAAAGATAAAAAAATTGGGTTCAATGAGCTTTCTTTCTTTATGACACCTATCCTTTGAAGCGCTGGATGTAATTAACATTACCATTATCATATACTTTAAACCGCCTGCTGTTTTTTATTATAGTAATAGATATATTTTACTGTAAATTGCAATAATAAAATTATTTAGTGGAAAAAAATTAGGCCTTGATATTAGAGTTTTTTTTGTTTTTTTTACTGTTTTTTTTATTATTAAAAAATTATTTTAGGGTATATATATATTTTTTATTTTTTTTGTGCTAGAGGTCAGTACCATCACAAAAAGCACTTCCCATCCATGAGATTTTAGAGTTTGACAATTATTGAATCTGATTGATTTTAAATTTTACTCGAAAAACTTGATCTTTATCATGGATGCTTCATTCTTAATTTTATTTATTATGTTTTTTAAATTTCTGGATTCTATATGAATTAATGCTTTTAGCAATAATCAACATGTTAAATAAGATATCAAATTAAAGCGGTTATTTAAAAAAATTAGAAAAGAGATACATTGAAAAAGAAATACTCTTGCAAAATAAATTAACAAAAAACTCTATCACAAAAAAAAGAAAATAAATAACAACAATATAGTAAAAACAGTCATAACCTCCGATCTCTGATCCCCCAGCTCCGGTGAAGGTGGTAGACACCACCCACACCAATAGAAAAAAGAACAAATTGGGCTCCCTGCAGAGTGGTCTGCACATCTCCCTACCCTGGGCGCGTGCAACAAAGCTTCATAAGCTGACCTATTAATCAGTGCGTGTAGTCCACACATAAAGGTTGTTTCTTTTTTTAGCAATTTTCTTTCCGTTCCAGTCAATTCTGACGACTCGTAAAGATCAATTTTAATCCGTATATCATCTATTTATTGTTTGAATAATTTTATTTTATAATTTATTTTGATAATTTTTTAATTACAAATATATATTGACGTGCATGTTATTTTGAATAAATTAATAATGTATTCATGATTTTCTTTTCACATTTGGTTATGCTTATTTATATTAATTAAATTAGTTAAAATATTTATAGTTATTTATGATGATTATGCTTGGTTAAATAGTTAATTGATGATGGATTAATATAAATTAGATAATCAAAAGTAATTATTTAGAACTCGAGTCTTTGTTTACTATCATCTTAAATTCTATAATCTAAAAAGTAGGGATTTGATTTTATTATTAAATTTAAATTTTAGATTACTATCATATAAAGTTTTACCTACAAATAAATATAATTATTTAGTTTAGATAAAATATTAGTGTATAATACAGTTTAATTTAAGTAGAATGTTTTAAGGTAAATTGTTTTTTTTAGCATAATTAGTTGTTTACTTAAAAATATCTTAAAACTAGTTAGAATTATTATTAACCATGAAATTAGATAAAAATTTATATTTTTTTATTTTTACTTTTCTTATATAATATTTTATTGAAATGTCTCTCGTGACATAATGATAACTCTAGTGGAGATTATTAAGACCTAGTTTTGATTGTTTTATTTTTATTGTAAGAAGCTGAATGTGCTTTTGTACATATTTTATGTTTGAAAACTAATTAGTACATGTTTATTATTTATTATTTATGTTTCTATGTTCTTGTATATATTTTTATTTATATAGTTTTTCATGCCCCTTTTCATATATCATTCATCTTTTATTAATATCATGTATTATTTTTTTAATTGAATACTGGTTTGCATTCAAGCCTTTATCATATGACACTTTGTTTTTCACTTCACTTTGATTTATTTTTTTATGATTTTTAGAGATTAAATTTCATTTAAAATTTAATTAATGACACTGAATATAGTTCTAAACATGAGATTTGATCAATTTAAAGGGTTCAAAATATACTTTTTTCACTTATAATTTTTTTTTTTTACACATGGTGGATGAATACCTAAAAGAATTTTAATTCCTTGGAATCTTTTTATAGATTAGTGTAAAATAATTCTTATTTCTGAATATTTTTTTCACTTATAATTTACAAATTTAAATTCACATTCATTCACTATTTTTTTTTTGTTAATAATAAATAATGGATCAACATTTATCATTTCTCTTCTTCGTCATTTTACATTATCCTTTCAACATTCATCTATACTTCTTTTTTTAATCATAAACTTCTTCAGATAAAGGAGCATTATCTTTAATTAAAAGAAATTAATTAAATTAATTTTTTTTATATATTTTAGTTTTAATACCACCCTCCAAATCTAAATTAGATTTTAAGTAGCTGTTCTTTAACTTCATCATTCTTCATATGAAGAAATACGAATTGTGAGTGTATTAATTTAAAAGTAATAATTGACATAATATTTAATAAAAAGAAATAATGTGAAAATGAAAGGAGTGTTCCATTGTCATCTCATTTTTGTGATTGAACTTGGCAAATAAGGTCATTTTTTATTCTAAAAAATATAAAACTTTGATTTGCTTCTCTCCTATTTTAGATCAAACAATATCTTTTAAGGAAATGCTCCTTTTTTGTGTCTTATTGTTATTTTGAAATCAATGAAAGTTTTTCTATTTATTTTAAAAAATTGAATAATAACTATAATTATTTGTTAATATCTTTTTTAGAGCTATTTAATTTATGTTTCGGTAGATTACTTTGAGAAAATATATAGTAATAAAATTTTAAAATAAAGATTTTATATGAATACCTTTTTGAAAACAAAAAACTTGTGTTCTTGTATTTATTATTTTTCTTGTGTTATTTTTTGATTGTGTTAGTTAATATCAGAGCCTAACAATTCTAGTTAGTCTTAGTTATAAAACTTGAAAATCATTTCAACTAGTTACCCCAAGATTTAACCGATTAGGAGCTTGGACTAGTTTGGTAGAAGAAAAAATAGGAATGGTTTAATCTAATCTAGTTAAAAATCATGTTAACTTGTGACCTGATCAACTCAAGGTCCTAGTCAAAACTGACTCTTATTTTATCGATTTTTTTTTTAATTTTTTTTATTGAAATAATATTATTTTAATCATTTAAAAAAATTTAAGGTCATCTCAATTTGATTTTTAATTTGTGACCTTATTTTTGCTCTGAGTCAACTTCTAAATTGAGTTTTATAACTATGATAATATTTACTTGTTTTGTGTTGTTGAATAATCATAATTAAAATAAGTGGTTGGATAACAAAAAGGAAATGCTCCTTTTTTGTGTGTCTTATTGTTATTTTGAAATCAATGAAAGTTTTTCTATTTATTTTAAAAAATTGAATAATAACTATAATTATTTGTTAATATCTTTTTTAGAGCTATTTAATTTATGTTTCGGTAGATTACTTTGAGAAAATATATAGTAATAAAATTTCAAAATAAAAATTTTATATGAAGACCTTTTTGAAAACAAAAAACTTGTGTTCTTGTATTTATTATTTTTCTTGTGTTATTTTTTGATTGTGTTAGTTAATATCAGAGCCTAACAATTCTAGTTAGTCTTAGTTATAAAACTTGAAAATCATTTCAACTAGTTACCCCAAGATTTAACCGATTAGGAGCTTGGACTAGTTTGGTAGAAGAAAAAATAGGAATGGTTTAATCTAATCTAGTTAAAAATCACGTTAACTTGTGACCTGATCAACTCAAGGTCCTAGTCAAAATTGACTCTTATTCTGTCGATTTTTTTAAAAAAAATTTTTATTGAAATAATATCATTTTGATCATTTAAAAAAATTTAAGATCATCTCAATTTGATTTTTAATTTGTGACCTTATCCTTGCTCTAAGTCAACTTCTAAATTGAGTTTTATAATTATGATAATATTTACTTGTTTTGTTTTGTGTTGTTGAATAATTATAATTAAAATAAGTGGTTGGATAACAAAATATGTTCATGTATAAAGGGAAAGAAAGGAATAGAAGACATGCATAGATCAATTGTTAAATTAACCTGTAAATTAATGGAGGTAACAATCCCGGGAGACTTTTAAAGACACATTTAAAAGGATTTTGACCAATTGAATTATACTATTGGGAATGACAAAACTTGATTGCGCAACTTACCAAACTATATTATTTTTCTAATTTTTCATATACAGAAATTCCCACTTGATAAAAAAAAGGTTCAAAAACTAGAGATACAAAAACATGTATCTATTGCAAAATTAACATGTCAAAATTAATGGAGGTAAAAACCCTGAAAGATTGCATGGAGAGTGATGGCATATCCAAGACCATCAAAAACACATTTTAGAGAGTTTTAATCAATTGAATTGCAACTTACCGAACTATATTACAAACTATTTTTGCCAGCAGTACTATTTAAGGGGAAAAAACCCAGAAAGTGTATACCATCAAAAAGAAAAACGTCCGAAAGCATATCATGAAGGTTGCTTTCCAACGCATCTACAAGAATATTCACACCATTTCGCCAGCTAACAATACAGTAAACTTTCCGTTTCTTCTTGATTAGAAAGAAAGCATAATGCGTTAGATAGAAAGGCGGCGGCCTAGTTGATTCTAAACGATGAAAAAGAAGAAGAAGCAAAATTCAATGCTAGGATTTAAATAGAGTAAAAATCAAAATTAAGTTAAAATCGTGGTAGATTCACAACCATTTGATGACTAAACAAAATTAAACTAGAAAACCTAACATAAATTTTCTGAAGGGCAAGTACTTCTGGCTTCACTATTAGAAACATGCTCTTAACTTTACCTGTACCCACAAGTGACCTGCACCATCATCACAAGTTCCAGTATCCATAAAAACTAGCAGATCCTGTTGCTAATCTCAATCAGCCAATGAATACGAGTAAAGTTTGTATAGATACACCCTCTTGAAACAGTCAGAACAATAGTAATCAGCACAAAACCTAGGACTAAAAAATGATTGATCAGCGAATAGACAAAATCAAACCTTGAAGTGTATATTAGACTACGTGTTATTTACATGAATCATCTAAACAAAAGGCCCTTCTTTTGATCCTTCCCCAACTTTCCTCACACCGATCAATTCCCCCACTATCAATCAAACTCACAAACAGATGAACTTAAGACAAAAACAACTATGTACGATTTACAGACCATTTTAATTGGTAGAAGGAAAAGGAAAGCGCAACTGCTATGAGTATTTCAGAGCATGAATTGCAGTAAAGCTATACCAGGACAAGGAGAAGGAGAAGGAAAGAAAGAGCCCACCTGCTGTTCTATTATAACCACCAAGTGATGGACATCAGTAGGGTGTTGGACAGCCTCTATCCTCTCTTCTCATCTTCTTCCTCACCGCCCCAAACTTTTTTTCACCCTCATTTCCTTTAAGATTTTTAAGGTTTGACAAAGAGAGGATGCAACAACATGGCATTCAAGGAAGGACCGACTCTTCAAAGAAAAGAAAAGGAAATAGCTACAGCCAAATCTATGGCAACCACCAAATAGCGGGCACAGAAAAGAAAAACTAAAAACTCTTGTGCATTTGTAACTTCTGCTTTGCAAACTTGATATGAAACAGCTAAGAAAAGTTGACCTTCAACAAATTTTCTGCACAGCTACTAATCAATAGGAGGGTCAAATATCATTTCCTGCAATGTGAAAAAAAAAAACAAGGAACCATGTGGATATCATGCATATTAAGAAAATCCCATAAAAACAAATGATCAAAATATAGTTGGGCAAACCTTGTCGCAAACAGGACAACTTTCACTTCTTTCCATCCATTCAAGAATGCACGAAAGATGAAAGTGATGCTCGCATTTTGTGGTAAGTTTTGGATTCTCTAAATCATACTCTGCACAAGAGAAAGTAGGGTGCAGCTAAAACAGCCAAATAGTAGAAGCAATTTCACTGCCATAAGCCACAAGCATATGATTAAAGAAAGAATTTAGTAAGGGCATTATACCTTCCAGACAGATAGGACAATCCTCCTCCTCCTCCTCTGTTGCTGAAACAAGAGGCTCAACTGGCTTTGAAAGCTCAATTTCTAACTCCTTCGCCGAACCAGGTTCTGAATTGATTTGCACTTTGCAGTCTAAGTCCTTCGCATCTTCACACTTAGCCAAAGTTTCCCGAGTATTCAAGGCAGTGTTTTCTTGTCCAGAAGCGGAAGTTGTGGTCTGCAAAGCTCCATGGTTCTTGTCACCAGGAACCTCTCTCAACCTTCCCGGGGTTTGAGGACGTCCTACAGCCGCATCAAATGGGATAGGTGCAGGAGGTGGAATATAGGCATCAGGCACTGACGTGTCCAGGTTTGTATCAACCAAAAGCCCGGTGGATTGGAGGACAGACCCCGGTGCATGGTGTGATGACAATGAGACTTGCTCTTCTGGTGTTCTGGGGTACTGCAGAGTAAACGAGTTGCGATCAATATAAGAAAATAGTAAACCTGGAACTGAGTCTAGTATACAAGCAAAATCTGGCAAGTACTATCCAATTGACAATCAGCAACATGAATATCTATCTATAACCGATCTCACATGAAGCACAACAAGAACAGTCAATTCCAATAAATTAATAACGTAATTTCCTGAAGATTAAAAGCAAATGACATCCCTAACGATATCTCATTAATTATCTAATATCCTACGCAAATTGAACCTTAACAGCAACAGTTAACCAGTTATTCGCTACGAGTAGCCTACTTAACCCATAGCATCGGCATCAGTTTTCAATTTGACAAAAATGAAGGAAAGGCAAGGGATGGATATTGAACTAACATAATAAAAAGGCGGTGCGTTATTAAATTGATCAGCAGCTCCTTTAGCGGAACCACAGCAACAACCTCCCATAATATTTTCTATCTCCTCCACTGCTTCATCATCATCGTATGATTCTCTTCTCCCTTTATCCTCCAATCACCAACACTGTTTTCCACAATCAACAAATACAGACATCGCAATAATAATAGTAACAAATAACTTAACAATAATATTCTCCAAAACCCTAAACAAAATCAAAATCACCGAATCAGAAAGTATTTGATTCACACAATCTGTAGCTCTTTGAGCTCAGGCAGTTTACCTGAATCACTGGATTGAAAAAGAGAAGTTTATGAATTGGAATTACGGTGGCTTGTCTTGAGGCAAGCCAACGGGTTTACGGAAATGATTTTCTTTTTTGGCAGGGAGGAAGAGGGGCTGTACTTTCGCGTCCGAGAACGACTTTCACTGAAAAACAAGCACATTATTATCTTTTTAAAATAAATTTAAAATAAATAAATAAATACTTAGTATCATTAACCTGTTTATACGGGAGAATATCATTTTTTTAAGTCATTATATAATTAATTGCGTAGAATAAGAAAAAATAGAGGTTGATGGTGGGATTTGGTCTAACGCTCTTGGTAAACGGTGTGGAACTCTACTCGCTTTGATTTTTGGACGCCTTACCAATTAAAATGCCTTTTGTATTTCTCTTTCACATTTCACATCTTCGAAAACCAAATAGTTAGGTGCAACTCTCGTTCTTCAACTTCTTTGAATTTTCTCTTTCGTGAGAATCTGACAATCCTTTGTTTACATATAAATCATTTTGACTTACTTGTAATATAATCATGGATTCTCACTTTATACGTTAAAATTAGTCTTAAGTTCAATAGCATCTTGAACTTAAACTTAGGCAATAAAATATTTAACCTATATATTGCTTTTTGTCGTGTAATGTGTGTTTTGTTTAAATTATAGATTTAAAAATGCATCACACTTAATCATATGGGATTTGTAGATAATTATTTAACCTATATGGGCTTGATCGAAGGTTTAATGGACTTTAGATTACGTGACGTTGGAAGTCTCCCACAACCTTAATCTAAAATTGCAAGCGAAGATTGTTGAAATCTCAACTGCTGGACTTTGCTGATTAGCTAAACACAGATGAAAAGAAACCAAGTTTTTCCTGCAAGCTAATAGCCATCTAAATGCTGATGTTCCCATGTCTGCCAAATTAGCATTAGATCAGATTTTTAGTCCTTGAAAAAGAGAAGAAAAAAACAAGGTTTTCCTTTTCCATAACTATTACATTGGTTGCAGTCAACTGCATTGTGCGTGTCGAAACGAGGGATTTTGATAAACCAGGAAAGAACAGTTTTTTTTATCATCTTCAACCTCAAATATGGGGCAAGCCTTCAAAATGAATATTTCAGAATCTAGATATCAGCAGGAATACGTAACCCTGTATGTTTTGTTTCACGGATGGATGAATTTCCATCTGCTAAAAGCATAAAATAGAGTGCTAAGAGTAGTAGTATCATACGATTTGATTTTAGACAAGATCTGTAAAAGAAAGATAAGTAAGTAATGTACAGCCAATGTATTTTATTCTTACATGTACATCTTCCTAGTTCTGAATATCTTACAAGACATGGATCAGAAATTAAATCACATTTCTTTCAACCTGATCTAACAGTAATCCAATCTCCCGAGGATACAAAATCATTGTCAGCATGCTGCCTCATTGCTATTATTTTTGGTTTTCCGCAATTCCTCATCGAAAAAGGATTCCAACGCAGGTGTTTATCAGGATTCCCTGATTCATCTGAATCATAATCCTCCTTGTAAGTTCCAATATTGTCCAGAACACTTGCAGGAGAGCATACGTATTTCTTCTGCGAATTTCCTGTAATAAAAGGGTGATCCAGCAATTCTTCTGCTGTCCACCTACTCTCGGGATTCCTCTCGAGACATTTAGCCAAGAAATCCATCCCTTCTTCAGAGAAATGAACTGGAAAATTAGGCCTCTCGTTGCTACATGCGATCTTCAATACAACCGCCATTGGATTCGATGCCTTATAACCCCAAGGAGGCCTCCCAGTTGCCATTTCAATAACTGCGCATCCCAAGGACCAAATATCTGAAGCAAAATCCAAGCCTTCCTCTCTTAAAACTTCAGGGGCCATCCACAATGGGGTCCCCCCTACAGATTGCCAGGAATAGGCGAACTTTCCATTTCTATCCAGGTCTTTCAGCCTCTTAGCACATCCGAAATCTGCTAACTTAATGTTTCCTGACAAGCCTAGGAGCACATTCTTGCACTTGAGATCACAATGAACGATCCCATTTTCATGAAGATACTTCAAACCATTAAGTATCTGTTTGGTATATAAACGAATTACTTCCTCTTCTAGTGCCCCACCAAATTTCTCAGCCATATCTGACAGGCTCCCTCCAGCCATATACTCTATGAAAACATTAAGTTCAGCATCACCATCTGACCCTTTTTGCCAGCCCTTCCCCATACACCGAATCATATAAGGCGAATCCAAGCTCTCAAGAATGTCAGCCTCATGCTCTAAATATTTACTATCAGCCCCAGAAAGTGCACTTTTTGCCACAAAAAGTTCACCAGTGACCTTATTGATGGCTAAATGAACAGTTCCATGTGCCCCAGATCCAATAACTTTACCCTTCACCCATTTACAAGGCTTTTGAAGAGATGAAAACCGGTTAGTTGCAGCCATCTCTTTTGCAGCTTTTGATTATGGTTAAAATAGGAATGAAAAGGTTCCTGCTGATAAAAAAGTATTCAGCCTTTTATGAAGAACGGTTTGTCATTCAGAGAGAAACAACGTTAGATTTACTTAGAGTGAAACAAAATTCGATATGAAGAGCGGTTTCCGGTGAATTGGAAACCGCCCTCTGAAGAATATATGCTCTACTAAATCAGAAAAAAAGGATCGAAAACAAAAGGGAAAAAACGTAGGAGAGATGGATGATGGGACTGCAGAAGTCGTTTCTGTTTTTAGGATCTATTTATAAATATGTTATTACTAACCTGGACATTTATGAAATCGTAAATGGTTGGTGCTCCAAGCCTTGTGGAACTGTTAATGTATGATCAGATATAACTTTTCTTCATGGATAGTGCTCTTTAATCTGTGGTCATCGCATTCTCTCTAGTTCAAAAACATTAAATATAAATATAGAAACGAGAATATCCTCACCTTAAAAATAAAAAGATGAGGACAGCCATTGATATATGTAACGTGAAGTTTCTTTTATGGGGGGATTCGAAGCCAAAATAGTAACAGGGACAGATAAAATAAATTGATTTGATCTATTAATTTATATGTAAACTTATTTCATTAACGCACGCTTTTAAAAATCTTCCAAAAAATTTAAAGTGCTACAGATATAATCACCAATACTTACTTTATGAGAAAAAAAAAATAGACATAAAAAGAGACGAGAGAAAAAAAGAATTGAACGAAATAAATATAAGTTTTTATTTTATTATCTATTTTTTAAGAAGTGAATAACTAGAGTAAGTATTGATAATTATTGTAGAGCATTTTAATGTATCATTTGGTTATTGTCTAGAAATAAAACAATATATATATATATATATATATATATATATATAGGGACAGAAAATTAAAAATATAAAATAAATTTATTTTTATAATAATTTTAAAATGAAATTTATATTTAAAAAAAAATAAAAGACATTTTTTATCTGTGTTTTTTATCCAAGAAAAGAGCTGCTTAAAGCTTTTCGATAAACTTCATCTAAATCATCCATGTTTAGGGTGACAGGAAACTGCCCAATTACTCAGCTCATTAGGTCCTGTCATTTTCAATCACCTGAATTTAGATTTTTGTTTTTTGTTTAAAAATAGGTTTTTTTTTTTGTTTTTATATTATGTTAATATCAAAAATAATTTTTTTAAAAAATAAGTAATATTTTAAAAAAACACTTATATCCTCAATTAATTTTTTAATTACTATGGTCATTAAAAAATAAAAAAAAACCCTGAAATACCCCACCCAAACACCAAGACATTTAATTTTTTTTGTGGGAATGACAAAACGATAATAACATTGTAGGGGTTAATAGTAAAATATGTGAAACAAAACTTGTCTATTCTTCTATAATCACCCTTCCATAGCTAAGATTTTACAGAACTATAGTTCAAATAAAATCCAGTTGCTCACAATAAGCATTCATGATTTAATTTCAAACCTGAAATTCAAAATTTCTTGCAACTTGACACTTGATTTAACAACTACTTTGAGGATCAACGATCAGAGACAATGCAAAATCATAATCCATTCCAAGTACCAGTGATCGTGGTTTCCAATTTCTGCTCCACAAATCCACATTATATATATAATTAACCAAGGCAAGAGATTCTAACTAATAGACTACGAAACATCTAACTAGGGGATCTGCCGGCATTACATGGTTAGAATTCAGGGGAGGAAGAATTTGGTTTTCCATGACAATATATAATTAGGATCTGAACTAAAGGTTAGGGTTATTATATTATACAAGGCCTTGTACATCCAGATTTCTCACTCAGATGGTTTGTCCTTCTCTTTCAGTCTCTTTGCCACACGGGTGAATTCTGCAACCTCTTGCGTCTCATCCAATGGTCGCTGCATCAATAAAAAAATGCTAAATTTATGGGCAAGAGGAGGAGATGCAAGGACAGAGCGAGTTGAGAGGCAAACCTGTGAAAGAAAATGAATTTGTGCAGCATTAAGCATCTGTTCCCTTGATGACTGAGAGTTGACACCCAGCTAATAGCAGAACCCTGAGTTAAAAGAATTTCTAGGAATTCTAGTGGTTGATAGAAAGAATCACGTAGGATAATAAGACTCACAAGTTTGAATTCCTTGCAATATCTCCGCAATGATTCAGTTCCCAGTCTTGCCAAGTTCACCGTCTAAAGCATCAACAAAAGTTAATAGCAGTTTTTGCAAAGCTGTAAATCTTTGTGCATAATGGTTGATGAACGATGCCACAAAATTAAACATGGCAAGCAATTCAATGAAGTGGTTCAAATATCTCTTACCAGCACAGGCATGTGAATAATAGGTTGAACATCTCTGTTACTGCTCTCACTTGTTGACTTTGCAGGTGCAGATGGAACCCATGGCCTGGTTGGTCTAACCCTTGGCTTGCTAATTTTTTGGAGCCCGCTGCCTCTATCTGCCCAAGGGAAAACAATATCAGAGAAGATACAAGTTTCAAATAACCACCAACGAAAGTGACATCAAACTAGACTTGGTTTATCAGAGGCATACAGAAATCATGTTCATCAATGTCAGAGCCGCTGCTGGTATCATAATCGTTATCATCATCCACTTCATTCCCCGTAGGATGTTCCAGCACACTCAATGCATTCCTTTGAAGCTTAACTTCAGATCCATTTTTCAAAACCTTGACCATCCAAGCATTTGAGACTTATAAGTATGCGTCACATAAACCACAATGGATACAGAATACAGAAAATACAGCAGAGCTCAATATAGAAATAGAAGGATAATCCCCAGACAATAGTAACTAAAAGGAAAGATTGCAAAGGCCTCACTAGAAATACATCAGAAGAATAGGGCATCCCAAAAATTACAAAACCATCAATCATCATTTTACCTTCCTAGACAATATTTAAAATCTCATGTAATTAAGAAAACTCAACGTGGTTTAGAAAACACAGCCACGAGATAATATAATAAATCTGAGTGTGCTTTTTGTAACCAGTTCAAAAGGTGTGTTTGAAGTTATAACTTCCAAAACCAAATCATACAAATTTACTAACTTAAAAAGAAAAACAATTTTATAGTTAAAGAGAACTTTCTTGGAGAAATTCAAAAGTAAAAAATCAAATCAAATCTCCGAACAGGCCTTGTGCGCTCCAGAATATGTGAACTCAAAACCTATACTCTTTAATAAATTTGAACCACAAAAAGTAAATGATGAGGTTAAAATACTAGACAGAGACAGCATATCACTATTCAAAATTCAGCAGCTGTGTCATAACAGCGACTTATGCTAGTGCCTGAAGAGCGTTTATAACAAGTGTTTACTGACATCAGACATGGGAGGTTTCACCGAGGAATAAGATCAAGTTTTGTACTTTCTGCAGAAGAATTAAGATCTAGACTACTTTTTTGTAAGAGGGGAATTGATATTTAAACCTATAAACGAAATTTATTAATGTACCATTAGCATGCCCTGCCTCAAATAAGGAAAGCACAAAACCAAACACGGATTCTCAAAAAAGGAAAATAAAACCAAGCATGGAAGAGTTGGATAAGAGATATAACTTCACAAATCCAGACCACGATTAAATTTGGTAAAGCATACCCTGCCTCAAATAAGGAAAGCACAAAACCAAACACGGATTCTCAAAAAAGGAAAATAAAACCAAGCATGGAAGAGTTGGATAAGAGATATAACTTCACAAATCTAGACCACGATTAAATTTGGTAAAAAAAATTAAGGACACGAAAAAATAAGATGAGCGAAAAAAATGATAAGCATGGTCTTTTTCTGCCATTTGATCCTTTGGTTTAAGAAATTAAAAACAGATAAATTTGCATACAAGAATAAAACAGAGACAAACCAAAAATAATATATCCTTTTCAACAGCCAAAAATTAAAATCTTATTGATCGCTGCACTAGTGAATAATAAGCTCAAATATCCATGATTGAAACGAAAATAAAACCAGATCAAATTAACATTGAATTAGTGGACAATACTTATACATGAAAGACTAATTAGGAATAGAAAAGGTGAATGGGAAAAAGGTAAAGGAAGAAGCAAATATACCAACCAATGCCAACCACCAAGACCAAGAGCCTTCTTGACCACGCCTTGTAAACCAACCAACACAGACTTTGTTCTATTATTTCCAGTCACAACGACTTTAGTGTGCCTAGGAAGCACAGACAGCTCTTCATCACCACTTTCCTCTCTGAAAGGTGAAAGAATCCTAGAAGAACACAGCTCAGTCCCAAACATCTTCTCACTCGCAAATATTCTTGATCAAAACCCAGAATTTTAACCAAGTTAAAACTAACAATAAATAGCCCAAAATCCTAAATTTTGCATAAACGATCTGTAAACCAATCTGATCTCTCTCTCCTAAAAGCAATCAATCTTTTTCTTTATCAGAAGGTTAATGTGGTATAAATTTTATATTTCATAATTTAAAAGAATGCTATCACCCAAAAGATGTCATTCCAAACATAAGAATTCTTTAATCAAATCAAATCTGTTACTTAGAAATCAACTCAATTCTACAAAGAATTGATTCCAAACAGTCTTATAAAGTACCTATTACATCAGCTTGAATCAATATTTAACTAATTTAGAAGAATCAAAGTTAAATCAAATGTAAACAATCTTACTCAACCAGATTTAAGCACAGTATACAGACCAAAAAAAAAAAAAGAACATAATTCAGCTAATAGTGAAGCAGAGTGGCCCTTTGAAGAATTTGAAGTGTACCTGAGAAAATAAAAGAAAGTAAAAAAAAAAAAATCAAACTTGGAAATCACCTTAAGCTAACGATAAAAAAAAAACAATAAAAAAAAAACTTCATTATATGTCATTTATCTTTCCTTCTTTTCAAGCAGGCAAAAATAAAAAGGAAGACGGAACTCCTCGTTGCTTAAAAACTCTGTAGCTCTACATAATTTGGTTCTAAAAAGAGCGTGTGTGAGACAATACTACTACCGTTAAAAAGCAATTTTTTAATCGAAATGAACATGGCTAAATTTGGATAGAAGAAACTGAGATCACAAAAGAGAGAGCATTAGGGAAAGGAAGAGAGAAGCTTCATGGGGGTGAGCTAAGAAACCAGACAGCACAAGTTTAAATGCAAATACAAGCATTTCATTACCTTAGTCAATTAAAATGCTATCCAAACTGAGTGTTTTCAGTTTTTTTTTTTTTTTTTTGAGGATCAATAAAAGAATTTGGAGAGACAAAGAGAATTTTAAAATCCAGAGGTTGTTAGAGAGAGAGAGTGTGATCAGTAAGACAGAGAAAGCAAACTTAATGCTTCCCAACTGCCATGGGACCCGTCATGTGCCGTACTGTCACCGGCTTTACTTGTTTTACCTGCTATATCCTGTACTTTCTTCTTCTTCTTTTTTTTGGGTAATTTACATTTAGCTGCCTACGTCTTTGCTAAATTTCCATTTCGGCTCCTATACTTTATGATTTTTTATATCAATCTAATTTGAAACTTTAGCTTCTCATTCATTGGGTAACATAGTTGTTTTTTAAACCATGAATAATTTACTTAGTTATTTTTTTATTATGATATCGAGAATTTCACATGTTTACTTGTAATAATATCTTGCCATGTATTTGTTAAAACATCTTACTCTTCAATACGGTGTTCTTGGTATTTGAGAAAAAATTATAAAGAAAATTGTGAAGAAATTTTATATTTTATGTTGTATGTATATTTTTGAAGATTGCAAGTAAACATAAAGTTTTTTTTTTTTTTTGGGTGGCGATGGGGCTCTACACGTCCCATCCAAATACATGGGTATTTTATTTCAAAAAATTTATTTTATCCTTCCCTATAGTTTTTTAAAAAATTAATTTTAATCTAAAAATTTATTTTACTTATTTTTTTATCTTTAAGGTTGAGAGAGAAGCGATAAAGTTTATATATTTTCGTTATCATATGTTTAGATAAAAAAAAAATTTAAAAATAAAATTATTAAATTGAATGAAGTCCGTAATTTTAGTTATAAGTTTAACAAATTAAGCTATAAAACTTAGATCGATCTAATATATTATTATTTTTTTCATTCAATTTGTAATTTAAATTTTATATTTTAATTATTTTTTCAAAAAAAGAATTTTATAATTTTGGTATCACATATTTAGATAAAAATAAATTTTAAAAAATTATTTAATTTAATAAAGTCAGTGACTTGGGTCACAAATTTAACGAGTTAAAACATGAAATGAATGCCGATTCAATATACTATTATCTCAATATTTTTCTAAAAAAAACACATTTTAATTATACTTCATTATATGTTTTGGTTTGCTTTATGTATGATTAATTGATTTTGATTTATTTTTTAAAGGTTTATCATGATCTTAAGATCGGATCATGAGTATGAGTATGGCAACTTAATTAGAAGGATCGGATCATGAGTATGAGTATGAGTATGGCAACTTAATTAGAATTGATCTAGATAAATTCCATATGTCATAGTGTCATATTTTTCTTAATCCCCGTTCATATATTAATTTTTGGTCATTTAGTTTTTTTTTTGTGTTAAAAAATAGCTTGATTTGTAGCATAGCGCAAAGTAGTAACTTACTTTATTAATTAACAAAAATACTAAGCATATAGTTAAATCATTGTAGTTCCATCCATAAAATACTATTTATTATAATAATATTTTATTTTTTTAATCTATTTTATTTTTAATTTTACTCTTTAATAATCTATTTTTTTATTTAATTGAGAATGTTGGTGGTTTGTGACTAGTAATGTAGGGAATGTTTGAAAACAAGTTATAACTGTGTTTCAGAAAAAAATATTTTTTTTGTTAAAAATTAATTTTTTAATATTTTTTATCATTTTAATATACTAATTTTAAAAATAAAAAAATATTATTTTAATATATTTTAATATAAAAATATTTTAAAAAACAATCACACCTATACTAAAAAGAAAATAAAAAAAATATAAGTGTCAAAGACTAACGGGTCTTGCCCATGCAAGTAAAAGTTGTCTTAAAATATATCAAATACAAACACAAAGAGAGACAAATTGGGTAATTATCATATAATTTCTTTTTAAAATAGATGAATTAACATCACAATAAAAGGATGTGATGAAATAGCATATTTTTATTTGTTACAGTTTAAAACCTTTATATATATTAAATGTCATGCTTTTAAACTACAATATTAATTAAAAATTAAGTGAGCATTTTAGGGCCTCGAGGCTACCTTCTTCTCCTTCTAGCATTAACTGACTACACTCATCTGCTGCATTTCCACCAATAGTTACTGCAAGGTTCTTGAGGTATTTTTTGGTTCTATATTTTTGTAGGAAAGTGATTTTTTTTTAAAGTAAATTTTAAAATTTTAAATTATTTTTTGATATTTAGTAGTATTATAAAAAATAAATTAAAAAATAATTTATTAATATTTTATTTTTCTCAAGTTTATTAAAACAATACGGAATAAATTTTATAAATTAAAAAGTTGAATAAGAATAAAATTAAAAAAAATATAACTTCATAAATTATCTCAAATAAAATAAATAATAATCAAGATGAGAACCAAAGTCAATATAAAAATAAAATTTTAAAAATAAAATTGAAAAAAAAATATTTAAAATAATATATATATATATATATAGCAATTAAATGTTTGAGGATCAAATTTAATATAAGTAGTAAATAATGATATTTCTAAATTTTTCACAACTTCCGAAAAATGTTTTCCACTCAAATTTTTCAGGAAAATACTTTTCTGAAAACCAAGTCAAATTTTTCTTTACTGGAAAGTGTTTTCCGTTGATCAACTTTTTTTATAGTAAACAAATATAAAAATGTTTGGAAATTCTTTTTCCAAAAACCACTTTCTAAAAAACAAACACAGTATAAAAGAAAAATACTTTCCTACAAACTAAATCAAATTTTTTTTTACTAAAAGTATTTTTTATTAACTAAAAAGTATTTTCTATTAACCAACTTTTTTAATAAAAAATAAATATAAAAAAATTAAAAAAATATTTTTTAAAAACTACTTTTCAAAAACAAACCTGTACTTTTTACCTCACCATTTTCTTGTAGGGCTTGTTCGGTCCTCCTGATGGCTTAAAGGGGAATGTCCATTGATGGGGACTTGAGCTGTTACGTTTACTGAAGTTACAGTGTGTCCCTGGCTAAATTTTTCTCTTTATTTTATTTCCCATGAAAACAGAAAGAAAAAACAAGCGACTCATTTAGAAAAGCCAGTTAAGGGGCAAAAGGGAGTAAATGCCTGTGCCATGCATGGAAAACTGATCGACTCTGTTACTTGGCTGTGGAGAGGAGAAGGGCATCTCTGCGTAAATTCAACTACAAGCACGACAATTATTTTACGCGCTTTCTAAGCGTGAGGAAAGCGAGTCATTTACTAAATGTTGCTTTTTTGAAAGTGTGATATTTATTAAATTTTATTTTTATTAAAAAAATTAAATAATATTATTCTGTGAAGTTCTTTTAATTACTATGCCAATCTAGTAATGAATTTTTTAAAAAAAATATATATATAAGATTTTTTTTTAAAAAAAGGCGTAAATTTGAAATTTGATTTCAAGTCCGCCCTTGCAGCGGGAGCGCGCTCTCCTTCCCCCACGCCCTCCACGCGCTCTCTTATTTTTTATATCCTACTTTTTTTGGTCCGTTTATTTTTTTCTCCTCCTCGTCCTCCTATTTATTTATTTAGTATCTTTCACACCCATAACACGTGATTTTTCTTGGTTTTGTCATGGCTATTTTGATTACTACTCTTGAAATAGGAATCAAAGGTCATTCCTTGATAAATAGTATTCGCCATGTAATTTTATTAGTTAGAAAAAAATCTATTATTGGTCACTCCGTTCAATCTCATCTGTTCATCAAATATAATCTCGAATAAATTTTTGTTGAAAATAAACATTGCATTTCCATATTTAGAATTTAGATTTTAAAGTGAATTTTCTGAAAATTTATTTTTTAAAAAATGGATTCCTTTCTAATATTTTTTTGCAGCATGAACTTTTTTAAAATATTGTTTTAAAAATTTTTTAAGATGCTTTTTTTTCTTTTATTTGAATGGAATACTTTTTCTTAATTTATTTTTTTATTTAGTATTATTAGAGTTTTCTAAATAAAATATTGCAATAGTTTTTTGGCAAATGAAGACATAAATGAATAAAAATTAAATTATTGAAAACCAATAAGACTATAATAAAAGAGCCAAGGATTAAAATAAAAAATTAAAATAATAAAGATTATTTTTGAAAAAATAATATATTACAAATTATAATTTAATAACTGAATTGAAATTATAAATTTTTTTTGTAAAAGGATAAAAACAAAATTAAGCCATCCAAAACATAAGGATTGGAATTGAAAAAAAAAAAAGAAGGAAAGAGAACATACATATACTTACTCTTGGAGAGAGAAAAAAAAACACGATAAACAATCCATCAATTATCATTACATGCTACACAAAAAAAAAAAAAGAATGTCATGATGCTTTTAAGAACATAATGAATGATTAAATTTGCACTGTAACCTTTTCAAATAATTTTTTTTTATAAAATTACTTAAACACCTCTCATTAACCTGAAAATAAAAAATAAATCAATATCAAAATATCAAAACATCTCTCAATATAAAGTACATGTGTATTTTTCATGGAGCTCATGGAATGAAAACCTCAAAATGCTCTTGATCAACAACTCAATTATCAATTATTTTCTGATCTTCAAGGTAAAGATCAGGGTAAAGAAGTACTTTTACCAATCAAAAGTTTATGACACATAAAAGAACCCTTAGTTAAAAACTCTGATTTTAATTGATTAGTTTTTTTTTAATTGTATAATTAAAATTAAAAAGACTAACATAGCACCTTCCAATCTTTTAATTATCAATGGGCATATATAAGACTAAAATATCCCAACATCAAAGGTTTCTATTTTTTTCAATCAAAGGGCATCATGACAACGTCAACCCCCACCCTCGTAATTGTATCTTGACATACAGTGGACACGGTCCCCCGCCCCCATGATTTAGAGTTTTCTGTAATTATTGTTAGTCATTATCACAATAATATACATAGCAAGTTGCTGTAGTGGTTACCAGGTCAATTATAATGACTCGCCTAGACTCCTGGTGTTTTACAATAAAGAAAAGTCAACAAACCTTATTAATCAACAAAGGAAAAAAAAGAAGAAATACATGCATTGTTGGATTGCAGATGGTGTATCTAAAGTTTCAACTTGCTGCAGAGTTCTCTCTCCTGGGACAGAACTATAGGTTCGGTTCAAAAAAGTGGAGGATAAGTAAGGATGGCACTCTGTGCTAAGAAAAGTAGGCATATGGTGGCAGAATGTGTTCCGGGCTAAAAAGTTCTCTTTGCTCCTCTCCTAAAATTCATGAAAGAATCAAGAAATCAAACCACACGCATGTTACACCAAACTCGAACATACGCACGTAAAGCAGAGAAGAAATTCTGTGAGAGCATAAAAAGCTTTTGCTTCTGATCTGAAGTACAGTTACCCCACTCATCATTACACCGAGTTCCAATAGTACCAATCAGTGTCTCGTCCATTGATGGGGCAGGTTTCCATACAGCTAGGCTGCATTTAATTGGAAATGGGCCAAGATTGATACCAGATTCATTGACAATGCATATCATCCATGGGGGGTCATTCCCTATCCAAACTTCCATCAAGTTTATAGAGCATGAAAGGCATTTGCTGGGTCTAGCTGTATGGAATTTGTTGGGTCTACCGTATGGGGATTATCCACGTCCAACAGTCATTATTACTTGAAATCAAAAGAAAATGATAAATGGTTCCTATCCTACAACCGTTTTTTTAACAACATTTCAGTATGTTCAGGCGTCACTTGTGGAAAACAAGTTACCATTAAATGTAAACAGTACATGAAGTTGCAAGCAAACCAGGAAAGATGGAGCAGGGATGGGTGACTGACACAATGAGTTAATGCTTCCATGAGAATCAAAATCAAGCTTCAATAACCAAGGGCAAAAGTGGTTAATACTGGCTACCAAATGACTTGCCCTATCTGTGGTGGCCGCGGTCAGCTGACAAAGAGCGATCCTTGCGCCTCTTATATGAATCATAATAATAACCATCTCCCCGCCTATTATATGGAGAACGTGATCTTCCCCTTCGATCCCTTGAATAAGGGTCCCTATCTCTGTCATCCCATCGGCGAGGTGAGTAGCTGCGGGACCGTCTGTGGCCATGACCATGACCTGCATGTTTTGAACCCAATAGTTATACAAGAATAATAATAGGAAGAAACAGTTGATCACAATAAAGCAGAAACAATTGCAATGTCTTGGGTCTTTGATGAAAAATCACAAGATCTTGCCTAGGGTAAAAAATAAAAGCACTCAAATAAATAAAAGAGTTCATTTTCTTGATATTTGAAATAGTGAGCTTGCATGCCTCAAAAAATAGGAGTGGGACTTGGATTAACCATGCGAATTTCTGAAGGAAAATGACATGGCTTTCTTAAATCTAAGATTGTCAATCTGCTGGAATGATGATCATAGCGACTGAAAGATAAGAAGCAATTCCAAGTTTGGCACATGTTCAATCTGTTTTGAACCTACCAAAGAAAATGCTAAGTGAAATGCAACACCTACGAGTATAAATTAAAGGAGAACAAATAGCCTCAGCTTTCCAGGTCAGGCACAATCATACAATGAAATGCATATCTAGGACTGGAATGGTAAGAAAAATAAGCCACATAACCCTTATACAAATGTCATGCTAGCTTAGCAGGTAAGAAAAACAGAAGTCAAGGTATCAACAAGAACCCAAGATTCAAAGAAGGTTATTCAATTCTGACCCAAGTATTCTCTAGTAAACATCAAAGTGACCCGACATTCACATATTATATTCAGTTGATAAAAGAATTGCCACATATGCATAGCACTGATGCATACCTCGCTTATCTCTCAGTCCCTGATACCTGCCAGGTGTTGGTGTCCTACCACGCTTTCTTCTTGCCTGCATTAAAAGCAGAAGCAAACGGAATTGTATCAAGGAAGACTGGTGAATGAAGAGAAGAGGTTGATTAACTGAAATGAGCTACAATGCCTCCCATGTACTGCCCTTTGAAACTCATTTGTATTAAAGGTGACTAGGAATTTTCATCTGGAACAGCCATAATAATCCTTGAAAACAATGTCTGGACCACTGCAAGTATTTTATTTTTTAGAGTGTTGCCTTGCTACTCTCGCCATCATGGCTCATGTTGACTAGCACTTAGGACATGGGGTCATTATTCATCATTATTTGTTTAGTAAACATGACAGCAGCTTTCACTAGAATATACATGACAAGAGGAAACTAATACACTGGGAGTAGTATACTTGTCCAGCACTATTTCAACATAGGAAAATAAAAAATAAGCAACCAACCAGGTCAGGTATTTTTATTAGTGATGTATACGAATATAGGGCATACAACCCTCCGCAAAATAGTCGGATTTGAATCGATGAGATTGAAATGTTGATGCAGAACTCATGTCGTGGTTCGTGAAGGAATAGGTACAACTGTTAAGACCTTAGACTGTGAAGTCGATGGAGTTACATATACCAGACCTGCTGGCAAAACTTATCAGGTAACATTTTTGGAATAAACATCTTCAAAAAAAAAAAAAAAAAAAGAAGATAGGTAAACAATTCAGTCGTCCTACATGTTTCCCTTCAAAATCCATTGATGGGAACAGTACCTTTTCCACAGTAACCACTCGTCCTTCAAGCACCGAACGATTCAAATACTTGACGCAACGGTTAGCATCCTCAACGGTTTCCATCGTAACAAAAGCAAATCCACGAGATTCTCTAGTTCGAGGATCTGTCACCAGATGGCACTCCAAAACCTGAAACCATAACTTAGAATAATGTTTGTTTTTTTGGTATAAAAAATCTTGGATAACACACTTCAACATAATATGGTTTCTTATTGTAAATGAGAACTAGTGGTAGGTCCTAAGCTGTTTCTCCTTCAAACTGGAAACTTGCTACATGGAAAGAGGAGCCAAAATAAATAAACACTAGAAATTGAACAGGATGAAGCAAAGGATGGAATATCAGATAATGAATAGCATGCATGACCACCACATCATGGTACAATATCACATCAGCATCTTCAAAATCCATAACCACAGAATTTAAAATTTCCTTTCCAAATCCAGAAATGTAGTTCTTCCCTAAAGAGTTTTTGACTCTGCAACACACGCATCAATGCCAGCCTGTACAACTGCAGTCATGTTTCAGAATTCCACAAACAAGATTACTTGATTATAGCATGCCACGATAACGCAATCAAGACACACGATAAAAGATTTTGCCACAACTATACCTTCCCTTCACTGCTAAAATACTTCTCAAGATCACTGCTCGTAACCCTGGTTGATAATCCAGTTACATATAAGTTGTTTCCAGGGTTCGATGCATCACCAGAATCATTGCTCCTGAAGTACCACAATCAACCATAACTCAAAATCTCACAAAAACACACTCACATGCAGACACAAACACACACAAGAAGGAAGAAGAAGAAGAGGAAGAAAAAGAAGAAGTCGACAAATTACCTGGAGCGACTTCTGCGGGACCGTGACAAGGATCTTGACCGCCTGCCCCTACCAGGTGAACCCGAATTGCGTGGTGAAACAGACCTAAGGTAAACAACTCAATACTAATACTCACAACAATAACAATAATCGTAGTAGTAGTAAATTATTAAGAGAGAGAGAGAGCGAGATCATTAAGATAAAGACTCACCTTCCTTCTCTTGAGTAAGCCATCTACAAATATTACCAAATAGAAAAGGAAAACACAAATACAAGAAACCATTCATTAATTTACACAAGCAAAAAGGCAAGTTAATTATATGATACAGAGTTAGCTAGTGCGAGGAAGTAAAAAACCATATTTGTTAAGTTTAACATAAGAAAGAAACAGAGATCCATCAACGTTACATACAGGAAGAAATAAACTTGAAATTCGAAAGGGAAACCCTAGATCTCGAGTTTGATTACCTGAGTTATTGGCTGAACTTGCACACAGGTTTTACGGGTCTTCCTCTCTCTCTCTCTCTCTCTCTCTCCCCCCGTGCTATGCGCTCTGAACTCAACCACTATTACGGTGATTAAGCTATAATAATATCTTAAAAAAATTACTTTTTTAAAAAATCAATCCTACTTATATTTTTAAATAATATATTAATATTAAAAAATCAAATATATTATTTTGATATAAATTTTACACTCCCAAACAGTCACTGAACTGCGAAAGTGAGAACGTGATTTACACGTGCAAGAAGCCCTTTCTTTTCAAGAAGTGACTCCCTATTTTTTGGATTTGGGTACAGATTCTCTTGTTTTTTAAGCACCTCGGATTGGCACTCGAATCCCGCCGTGGTTTATGAATGACATGACTTATCATTAATTCGGTTTCGCACCCAATATTACAAGTGCGATGAGATGCCGTGTGATCATTACGTTTTTTTATTTTCCTTCTTAAAACTAAAGGTGTGCCCACAAAAGTCCCTAAAAATCATTAATAAAACAAAACACCTTTCGCTCTCTTTCCTTAATTTGTCTCGAGTTTAATTATCGTCTTCAGAAATTGGGGCGGCGAACGTAGTTTTCTGAGAGTGATGGGTTTTCTTTACCCTTTTCCATATTATCTCTCCTTCCCAGGAGGCCTGAATTGCCCTTCGTTCCAGGAAAATTATAACCTGTAATTACGACGACAAAACGTTGGAGGACTGGTGTTCCTCCTTGAATCCTTGAAGGGTGCTTGCTATAAATGATCAGACAAAACCTGAAAAGTAATCGAGTACACAGAATTCATAATATGAGAGTATGTGGGAGTCTTTTGCAAAATAGAAATGAGAAAGTATAAATTATATCAATCTTCCATCCAATACAATGCTCTCACTGATTTTATGCCTTCTTCGTAGATTGCGAAACACAAGCCTAGGTAAAAGTTAAAATATCAAAGGATAATTAAAAGCATTTCTCCCAACCTGGCAACTCTGACCAGAGGAAAACCCCTCAAAAATCTTTTTTTCGCTGTGGCAATTACACTCAAGTTTCCAGGGATGATTAAAAATTACACAAGTTTGAGTCCCCGTGGAGATATAACAGATTCAATACAACCAAAGAATAGAGTGCGAAATAATACAAGGTGGAGTGAAGAAACAAACTAAGGCAGCCAGAATGATCAATCAAAACCTCACCAAACAATACGGATTTTACAAATATAAACCAAAAATTGTAAATATTTAAGAAAGGAGAAAAAAAGATACCAAAAATTGTAAATATTTAAGAAAGGAGAAAAAAAGATGAAGACGCAGAACCTTCAATCAACCCTTAAGGAGGGTCTCAATGGCTTCAAAGAAAAGATTTGCCATCTCAGGGTTTGGAGTCTTGATGGCACACTTGATCCCGGGGATGCCAACAACTGTTGTGAGTTCGGTCAAGAAAGGAATTCCACTAGGCATTTTAGCTGAGAAGTAGAATACATCCTGGTTTGCATGCTTTCGCTTTGCAATAAAAAACATGTTTGATGCAGCAAGCCGGTCTATAGTAGCTTCTACACCATTCACGGTAATGCCTGGGAAGTCCTTTGAGACCTCATTTGAATCAGGAAGGGACCTCCATGTCTGAAATGGAAATAAAAACATATGATATTAGGTTTCAATAGCTACAGCAAAAATAGCTAATCAAATGATATCTGCTTGTGAGGTCTCTGAATTTCTTCCCTGAAGAGTTTTATTAGAATCAGACATGTGAATACCCAACTAATCCCAAGTCCTAAGATAGCATTTCCCTACCACAAATTTCTTTCCGGTCTTTCCTTTTCTGAATTTAAAAGGGGAAGACACACCACAACTAAAACGCAATCTCACAACACCGCAAATAAAATAGACTTCAGTGGAGTGACTAATCGCTCGATAATTCATTAACATTTCCCATACTAGCACGCGGGCTATAAAGAGAATGATTTTAAACTAAGTCTCCAATGATCAAATGTCACAAATTTAAGTATTTCATCAACTTTTTAGCACAAAAAATAAAAGCTGGTCCAAGAAAAATTGGTCAAGCCTTTTCTCTTTTTACCTCAAGAAAACTTCCACGTTCCATCCTCCCATCTTCTGTAAAGAATACATGCAATGAGATTTTGTCATTGAAATACCATACAGGTTGTTGATTATTTTTCACGGCAATTTGCAAAAGCGAGCTTGGAGGACCAGCAGACATATTCTGAAACAAAGCCACAGGCAGCAGAGTTGCTGCTGATGTCCCAGGTTGCAATTGGGGAACCTAATCAATAACAGTTTGTCAATTACACATTAAATTATCAAAAATTCTATCTTGAAACAAATCAAGGTTAAGCATTACCTGCAAAGGTCCAGCAGGTGCAAGACCGAACGAGTTCTTGTTAAACTGGATCATGAATCCATCCAGGGGAATCTGTGAGTTGTTCTCAAACAATAAACTGTAAAAGATCTGACCATCTCGCCTAGTAAGCTGTGCACTGATTTGTAAACCCTGACCAGTGGCTGCTGGCAGTAAAACAGGCAAAGGAGGGCTGCAACATGGTCACAAGATTCAGTAAGTAACATTTATAGCCTAACAGTAGGGATGTTGTGAATCATGAGAAATTCAGTATTAGATAAATCTGCTTCAAGTTCTCAACAAAGCTATGCAAATCAGCATTGCAGCCGAATGACCCCATACCAGTCTCAACAAATTGAAAAAAGGTTGATAGGACAGTTTGTACAGTCAGGAAGCTTACCTAGCAGGAATAGAAGGCTGGTCAACAGGGACCATAGCACTATTATCCATGTCCAACAGATCACCCATCAAATCCGGCAGAGCAGCAGCAGGTGGACTTGTAGATGGTGCAGGTCCTGGTTGCCTTGCTCCAGCATATGGAACATTACTTGCACTAGTAGGTGGCGATGCAGCACCATCAGCAGTATGGGCAGATGATTCAGAATACCCTGCTTCACTACCTTCAGCATATTCATCATCTTCAGTTCTCTGTACTGCAGTCTTTACACGGGTTACAAATGCTTCTGGGGGCTTGTGATACACAGACGACAAAGTCGAAATGTTGGCAAGAAGCTCATCAAGAAGAGATGGATCGAGCTGGTTTGAATCGTCACTAATCACAGGCTTCTCAGCTAACACAACATCTTTAGCTGCCTGAAACGTCAAATTACACCCATCGCACATGACATAAAACTTACAAGCAGTACATCCAAAATACACATGCAATCATGCATTTAATCTAACAAAACAGAAAATATGTTCTTCAATAGCAAAATCACACCTCAGGATCAGTTGATAGCAGACGCCAATATATGTATGCACGATCCCTTAGATCAGGATTGTCAGTTTCCATGGTGGCATTATTCAAAACCACCTGTAAGAGAATTCCTGAGGTGAGAATTGACTCAAAGACATTTCTGCAAGTGTAGCTGAATTACATTAGTTATGAACAACCAAAGGACAGATCATGTTCGAGTCACATCAAAGGTACCAAACAGAGGACTGAAAATTCTAAAGGACAATGAAAAGTCAAATGAATATGGAATAAAGATCCACTTTGTATCAGATATAAAGAACACGTGAGTAAACACAAGACTAAAACCTGAATCATCTGTTGGGGTCCTTCAGTTGGCTTCTTAAGGAAGAGCTTGACAGTTGCAGTCAGTAATTGCAACTGGACCTGCGCAGGCTCTTCAGGAAAACTCTCCAAGAAGCTCTCCAGGAGCTCATCAGCATTGTCAATTCTTTCAGCATATTCACCAATAATCCAGATCATTGAAGCCTTAAAGGGGAGAGAAAAAAAAGGGGTAGAATATAAGGCAGATAAAGTATGAGTTCAGACAATAAAACATGAACGAAAAGCCTGGAGTAGAAACACATGTACCTTAGCTTCAGGTTCATCAAGAGTGTCCAAGCTCTCACAGAGGGTTGCAATGATTGATTCATAACTGCAAAGGAAATTCATATTTAAGTATGGACGGGGGAAAGTAAAACAGAACTTCACCTTTATAAGGCATCAAGGGAACAGAAGCTGTATCTTACGTGTTAGGGTATCTTCTAAAGATGTCTTTGATAACTATGATAGCCTCTTGAACCACATAATTTACTTTAATCTTGATCAGCTCTAGGAGAACACTGATACAGCGCTCAGCAGCTCTCTCTAACTTAATTGCACAACGGCCAATGGCCCGAACAGCCTTTCTAACAAAATCTACATCTACTTCTGTGGCATACTCTTTGAACTCTAATAGAACCTGGAAATTGCTCAGCACAAGGACAACACAACCTACATGATTTCTCATCAGCTCAAAAAAGAAAAAGATGCATGTGTGCTTAGTCTTCCCCAATCCATACATACATACATACATACATATATATAGTACCTGGTCTATATTGCGGTCTGAAGCAAGCTTTATCATGATTTCTAGCTTTTCCATCTTCACATAAATTGGGTCATTGTACTTGCAGAAAAAAACCTGACATAATAGAACAAGTGTTTGATAAGCATCTCTCCTCAGTCACAAAATAACAAATGTGAAGCATGCCTAGGGATTATGCAAGTCTGCAAATTTATATCAAGCAGGCAGGATATTTCCATTTACCTTAATCTCATGGGCAAGGATCGTAGGACGTCTTTGTACAATTAGGTTGATGTTACGCAAAGCAACATACTGTATCTCCGGTTCTGCAGAGAGTAATGTCACGAGAGGAGGAGCCATCTTCTTGCAAAGATTTCGAACCACATCGGTGCTGGTTATAATTTCCATTTGTTGGAGAATCATCTATTAGGAGAAAGAGGAAACAGAAATGTGAGAAATGATTGAATTATGACCAGTAGATAGCTAACAAAGGCATTCACAATAAAAATACATGAAGCGAACACCAACAATGGCAGCTTGTTACCTTAACAGCTGAAAGTACAACTGCACAATTAGCATGTTGAAGCCGTGGAGTAACTCGTTCCACTATATTTTCAGCCTCACGAGCATCAGCTGCTTTGTATCTAGATAGTGCATCCAATATAAAAACTTGGCCCCACCTGGAAAAGCATACATCAGACGAGGTAGTCCAAGCAAAGAACTTCCAAAAGAATACACAGCAATCAAAGTAACAAAAGCACAGTAATCCTAGAGCATGGAGGTATTCGATTTCCAGTTAAATCCTATCATGTACTTCACCTCATATGTAGCTCTTAGCATCCCAAGTGGCAGACATTCCAGGAAATACATAAAACTTGCAACACAAGGACCAGGGAGGCCAGAATCCATTGGTCATAAAAGTACTGGGTTACTACTGGAAAAGTCTGTGATGACAGAGAATAAGGGGGTGGTGGTCACACTTTCAGACAACTATGAGTTGGTATAATATACAGACCATATTTTAAAATCCAGCTTGGACTTCCTTGACTTTCAATCATATTCCAGACAATAGCTATCACAGGATGTTCAAAAGTAATCGAAAGAAAAAACAGTACATTCTGATCAAATTACATCGAGATGACTGTTGTGGGCGAAAAATCAGTTTCGCATAGATGATGGATCTTGCCAGATACATACTCATGATCAGAGCACATCAAGATCAAAAGGCTAAAACCTATGAATGCTAAAATCTACAAGTATAGGTACACATTAATGGCTCAGAAAGTCTACATGGTCCAACACTTTCTTTAAGATTGAAAGGTAGAACAAAAATACAGAGTTAGAAAAATATTGTTGGCTTACTCTGTGCACTCATTAAGAGCAGTAAGCAGCTTTGAGAGTGTGTGACTAGTAATCTCAAAGACGGGCCTGACACTATTGTCTTGAATTTCTGCAAGCGCTGCCACAGCATTAGCTACAACCATGGGATTGTTGTCAGAAATCAAATCCTTGAGAGATTCCAAAAAGCCCCTATCCTCGACAAGCTCAGCATTTATGTCATAAAGTTTGGCTACACAAATGGCTGCTGTCTTGCGAACATAAGGATCATCATCCTATAATTACAAAAAATATGGATTAAGAAAATGACAGAGAACTAGCAACCAAAAATAAATAAAAAGAAATTGCATGTTTCTTAAGAATATAATGAATGCATACAACCTAGTAAACCAGACACTGAATTCCATCTAGCAGCATGCATGAAAATTATAGCAATCCTTAAAACCAACCTTAAGACACCTCTGAAGTGGATCACATAGATACTCTGTTATTTTGTCAACACGAATGCACCCCATTGTCCGTACAGCCAGAGCTCGAATTAAGGGATTTGGATCTTGCGAATCCTGGATAAATGACCATGAATACAAGTACCTTGGAGATACAAAGAAGCAATGTCGTAATGTTAAACAAATTGAAGACAGCAAGTTCCTCTTCTAGTTCTTACCTTAACAAAAGTATTTACTGCAAGTATCGCCAAATCTGGTTGGCTTTTAGCATAATTTATAAGATATAAATAAACTAGCTTCTTGAGCTCCAACTTTTCTGTCTGCATGCAGTTCACTACATCTGTGAACAATGATGATACATCTTTTCCAACAGTCATTGCGGCAATCACCTTCTTAACAGCATCTTTTCTCTTATCCTGCTTGATAAGATAGCAATGAGTAGAAGCTTCACACTGATTCTAGTGAAAAACTGCAGGGCTATAGTTATTAAAATGAGAGTATGAAATGAACCCATTATCCAATAAACCAAAGGAACATCACAATACTCCCATATTGCAACTAATTTCAAGTCCATGAACTACATGAAATGATAACTAGCAACAACAACAAAAAAAAGAAGAAGAAGAAACTCCTTGCTAGTATTGCATGGAATACTGTTATAACATTCATTATTATTACAAAACCCTGTAGAATATGTTCAAGATCCATTAAGCTAAAAACCCAAACATCCTAGTGAGATATTCAAGATCATTCAGTATAGTCCTGTGCTGAGGTAAGTACCTAGCTCGATAAAGCACTTTATCAGTCACAAGATCCTCAAATTGCATGACATGACGTTTTCAAATGCATTCTTGCTGGAGAGCAGTTCTTCCAAACTGCACCTCAATTCCTAAAATCCATAATGCCAAACATGAAAACTATACAATAGATTTCCTTCACGAAAGGATATTTTGCATCACATGATCCCTAATAGCTCCATTTCAATTCTCAACATATAATAATAAACAAAAAACCAAACCTAAGGAAATCCCAGCGTAATTTTATACGATTTCTCAGCAACATGAACATAATTAATAAAAAAGTCAATCCTCCAATGAAATTCTAGTTGCAGAACAAAGTTCAACAAAATCAATCAGTCAAAATCAGACAGATCTAGCAACGCGATCAAAATGGAAAGGAGAAGGACGACGAACGGACCTTGTACTGAGAATTGAGCTCTTCTTTGAGCTCAGGGATTTCACCCTTCTTGGTCGTCGAGAAATACTTTGAATCGTGACCGCTCATGCCTGCCTACTTGTTTGGCTCTGCAAATTTGCAAATGGTGAAAGAAAGACGTGCTAGCGAGCGAGACAGAGAACAGAGACCGAAACGTTTTTTTTTTTTAAGAGAGATAGGAGTAGAACGAAGTGAGATGAATCAAAATCAATACTCCGTTTAAGAAATGAGTTACTGGTAAACATGGTCCCCTCATTATCGGATTTATTTTACTTTGGTCCTCCATGTTTTGTCCTCAAATCACCCCTGATCTTGGTTCTTTAAGATGGATTCATTTAATTATATAATTATAGTTTAAAAAAATTATAATGTCAACAATCAAATTTGACAAATCAATCATAATTCCCTCATGAATACTAAATAAAAAAAAATAAAAAAAGTAAAATTTATATATAGTTTCTTACATTACTTTCTCTCTCTTCAAAATATATCTTTTGAGATTTTATCCAAATCAAAACCAAAATCTTAATAATCACAATGTCTTGACATAAACTTGAAACATGTTAATATTAATAATAAAATTTTTAAAAAATATAATTTAATTAGTTAGATTTTATTTGTAAAGTTTATCCGTTTAAATTTTATAAATATTAAAAATTTATATAACCATTAACTTTAAAATATATAAAATTAAATAAAATACATATAAATATAAATAATTGAAGCCTATATTAATAAGAAAACAAAATAACAATAAATACCCGAAGTAAACCCAAGACAACAAGAGAAATACCTAGCCGCGCTCCAATGGCCATTTTGTTATGAATGAACACACCAAATCCAGCCCTTCCTTCCTGAATTACTGATAGAACTCCCATCAATGTTCATCCTTTGTAGTATTTCCTGATAGAAGGAATTAGATTCCCCTTGAATAACCTCGTCATTTTGAATTTTCCATATGGTCAAGCTCGAGCATATATCAGATTATGGAGCAAACATGGTCTTGTGTTTTTATCAAGTCTTGGTGTTATTGTGTCTATTTGGAACAGCAGAAACAGGCTGTGCACTTGCAAGGACCTTTGAGTTGCTCTTGATTATAGATTCATGAAGTGGTAATTGAATCCCACATCAATCTTTTACATGGAGAGTCCAGCCTTTATCATTTAGCGGAGAAAAGAGCATATAATTCTTCATGGACATTGGATTAAAAATTTGGGAAAATCCAGAGATTAGAGTGGCCTCCATGGGATGATGACATAATGTGGCAACAAGGCTCTACTTTGATGGCTTTCCCCCCAGTTTCTTCCCTTCTTCTTCTTCTTCTTCTTCTTGTTGGGGGGGGGGGGGGGGGGGGGGTCCCCCCAGTTTCTTCCCTTCTTCTTCTTCTTCTTTTTTTTTGTTGGGGGTAGGGGGGTTCACGCTTGCCGCTCCAATAGAAGGGTTTTGGATTTGATAGTAATGGAAGCCCTCATGTTCCCTTAGAAATGAGGTTGCAATTTACCAAATGGTCACCATTTACCACCTCTCTTCGACTTTGTAGGTATTTTAACATTATTTGGTGCTAATTGTGGGTGGATATGAAGTTTATTGGCTTTGATTTAATGGGTATTATGAAATTGGGTTGATTTTGTAATGCAACAAGGTATTTGATGAAATGCTACGGTAAAAGTTTTAGCTTTAGAGACGGTGTCAATACTAGTTTGATGGCAAAGTAATGATTATTTGTTTGATATCAAATTTACAATATTAATATTAATATTGTAAGGGCTCTTTAATTATTAAATAGATTATAATGGTAATCATGTAAATAATAAAGTATTTTTTATAATTTTTTTAGGATATTAAATGTTTACGCATATAAAAATTTATATTGCAAATCATAATTTGTCAAAACCTTTTGTGATAGAAATTGATGCTTGTGCTAAAGAAAGAGTTTTTGGCCATCTTGTTAACTTTTTATATGTGGAGAAATTATTTGGAACATGTTAAATTTACCGTTAAAGGAATCATGAATCCTGAAATATATACAGGAGCGGGGAATTCATTCAATATTTTTTAAAAAAAAAAAAAGCTTGACTGAAGTGCTTGTGCTCCATTATGAGATTCTTTGTAGAAATGACACAGAATGCAGTAGCTGTTACTTCATCAAGAAGAGAGGATTTATGATGCTTGGCTGTAAGCTAGCATGGCAGTGCCTGAACAAACTCAACAAGTGCTAACGTATAATGAAAAGATGAGAGAAGGTGCAAGTTTGGTGTTCTTCGATGTGATAGCAAAATTTAAATTGGGAGGTCGAAATCAGTTGGAGCAACATTGTTGCAGAAGTTCATGGTAGTTCTGCTAAAGAACGTATATAGAAGGGCCAAACCTCTTTTCTGTTGGTCAGATCTCAAACAAGAAGTTGAAGATACGGTTGTTTTTCGTGATGTTTGTGCGAGGAACAAGTGTGAAAATATGGTTGCCGGTGACCGGTGTTGTTGTGGCCATTCCTTCTTAATCCTAAACTGATATTCCCGTGGATTTTGTAGAGGGATTATCAGAATTACCGGCGTTTGTAGATAGCCCTATCTCATCCATTCACGGCTGTGCAACTCACAAAGTTAATTTTGCATCAGGTACTTTAGAGGTTGCACGGGATGCCCCACGGCCAGCCAGGATAGTTTCTGATCAGTACAGGGTTTTCACCGGTCACTTTTGGCAGTAGTTCTTTCAGTTGATGGGGGAACTCAACTCCAGCTCGATGTGACAAGCCGTCCCCAGTCTTTATTGATTGATGCAAGGGGCCTTCTTTATCCAGTAACAATAGAGCAAACGAAATTTCTTTTGTTGTTTTACTATATATACCCAAGCCCATGACTTGAACTATTCCGAAGTCCATGGGTCACGTCTCTTGACCCTCCAGCAGATAATCAACAGCTACCCGGCCTCCACCGTATTGAGGCGGTGGTCTGCTCCTTACATAAATGGTGCGCAGTGCGGTTTATTGTCAGGATCTAGAAAGTAGAAACAAATCTCCCTTAACGCTTACAGACATCAAATGCCAAATAAGAAATTTCAAATGATTTTAAATGCCAGATTTCGCAATTAATCTAATGACGGAAAGGCTGATCAGCCACCATCATTTGGGTACAAAGATGTGCTTCATTGAAATTGAAATGCGATTTTGTTGGGTGACCTATCTGTAAGAAATGCATTACATTCCAGCAGATGAATTGGTTAAAAGCTATCTTTTATTTTATTTTTTGGTCTTCATGCCATACCATTCTTAAAAACTATTTTAATTTAATTTTATGGCTATCAAATAAATACTCGTGAATTATAATAATTTTAATTATTCGGAGAGGATTATAGCTTCAGTAAAAATTCTTTTTCTAATTTGCATTTTTTTATTTTGGTGAAAAATTGATTTTTTTTATTAACATTATAATTATTTAAATAAAAAATTAAAATAAATATTCTTAAGAAGTTAAATGGTTTTTATTTAGGAGAAGAATTTCTTTAACTAAAACACTCTTTTTTATTCATTGAGTTCTTTTTTGTTTTGACAAAAAATAAGAGATAAAATCTCACCATGATTTGTAAAGAAAGTTGTAACAAAGAAATAAAAAATAATGTTTAGATTTCTTAATTGAATGTTATAATTGTATTCTATGATAGTAATCTTTTTGCAACATAGAAATAGTTTTTGCCAACGCACATGCTCAAAGACCTTGCAAAGCGGAACAAATTCAATATATATAAACACGCCAACAAAACATGTAAAGACCAAAAAAACAATTAATGACCAAATTGTAAAAAAAAAAAAAAAACACCGCCAACAATGACGTAAATAGAAACATGTGCATAGTAAAAAAAACTAGATGTTTTAGTTTATTTTGTAATTATAATGTAATTTTTAAATAGGTTTATAAGCTTTTGCAAAAGCTACATCTTAATAATCAGTGCAACTTGCGCGTAAAAATTAAAGTAATACAGGAAAGATGCTTAGTCAAATAGAGTGAAACCCACAATTTAGATTTTTTTCGATAAAAATAATTTTTTAAAAATAATTTTTTTTAGTATTTTTAGATTATTTTAATGCATTGATATTAAAATTAATTATTTTAAAAAATAAAAAAATTATTTTAATATATTTCTAAATAAAAAATATTTTAAAAAACAATCACTATTATTATTTGAATTATAATATCAAATAAACTCTTAATTATCTAGTATGATGTTAAATAACGAATTTATCTTTTTATCTTCTTCAACCTTTTTTTCGTTTTCTGTTAACCATGGAAGCAGCATCTAGTGCCTGTATTTGACTTCCTTGGTATAATATTTGTCTAGAATGTATGCTACTTGCTTAGTTGGTTGTTTAAATCCAGTACCTGATACAAATCTGCTTTATGTGGAAAATATTCTATGAAAGATGCTTAAATCATGATGAATATTTTGATTTTTTTCTTGACTATTATTGAAAATTCGTCGCTTGCACATGTTATAATTTAACAGCAAAAAGTGGACTAAACCCTATAATATTTCAGTGGATGCCAATCAAAGTAACTGATAACTCTTACGGAGCATAGCTTTTTTCACCGATCAGTCATCATTTGAGATGTTTTTATTTTATGCTAGGCCTGAAGAACAACTATGCCGGAACTCCATAGAGAAACGGGTTGATGTTACAGATGAATCTAGACACCAAAGTGGCGGTATTCTTCACCCTATAATATTTCAGCGGATGCCAATCAAAGTAACTGGTAACTCTTACGGAGCATAACTTTTTTCACCGATCAGTCATCATTCGAGATGTTTTTGTGTTAGGCCTCAAGAACAACTATGCTGAAACTCCAAAGAGAAAAGGGTTGATGTTACAGATGAATCTAGACACGAAAGTGGCAGTATTCTTCACAAGTGGTGATGTGAACTGTAACTGAGGTGTACCCGACAAGCGTTAAAGAAAGGATTTGTTCCGATAATAATTTTATATTTTTTTTAAGTTAATTAATTAGATGAGGTATAAAATTTTTTAGATAAAATCTCCAAAGTAACTTTATCTTTATATGCATTTATGAAACTGATTATTGTTGATATTTGTTTATATTTAGAACCAGTTTGGTTTTATATCTTAAAAGTATTTAACAATAATTTTTTTATTTTTGTCTTTACTTCAAATTAATTTTTTTGTATTTTTAGATTATTTCAATGTATTAATATTAAAAATAAATATAAATAAATAAATATTATTTTAATATATTTTCAAAAATAAATTACTCTGAAAAGATTAACAAGCGGCTTTCGGTTCCTTTGCAGCCCCGTCCACAAAAGTTATTAGTTAATATTGACCTCTAATCAGTTTACTCAGTTGTGTTTGGTGTTGAATTCAAGTTGTTCACAGGCACATTCTTGATGCATGAAGGGACAGAAGGAGCAGCCTTGTTTAGCTGTCACTATCTTGAAGTTGGTAGGAACCCCCACAAAAACACACTTTTTAGAGAAAGAGAGTTGATAGATAGATGCCTTTACATATGGATTGTTCACACGATAGAGAATTTCGCTTTCCCTAGCGAAGACCCAGGGACTTTAGCTTTTGACTGCTCTTGAGACATTCCTTGTGCCTTCCTACTGCCTTGTACAAATTGCACTTTGGTTATGAATGTGCTTTCTCTATACAAAGAGACTCCATTACATCTATTGGCCAATATTGCAAGGAGAAAGGAGAAAGGAGAGAGGAGAGGAAAAACCCCCTTCCTCCTCAAGCCATAGATTCACCTCACTAAGCCAGAACTGGTAGACCCTGACTGCTTGCGAAAGTGAGATACAGATCGATTAAAATATAACATTTTCAGCTTATCGATCGATCCTTCTCAGGTAATGGAGACGAAACAGAATAAACAACTATTAGCAGAAAAGGACTGAATGCTGGAACAAGCTAAAAAGAAAGTTTTGATCATATATAGAAGTTGATCACATTACTAAATATTATCATGTAGCCTTCTTTAGGGTTTGGCCAAGCATAGCTAGCTGTAGCACACATCAACATGAATGCTAGCGGAAGCTGTGGTTCAACTACTTCAATCAAGCCTGCTAACAGAATTCGTTTACGGAGATAAATAGGAAAATATCAAAGAACATTTTAGCTCAAACTCGTACATATCACAGCTAATTAGGGTAGAAAATAATGATACAGCATATATATTCTATAAATTTCGTTCCTATATATACCCATACCCCTTTTCTGTTCGGAATATCGAGCTTTTTTTCTCGGAAATTAGAACCTTCAACCTAGCCCCGGAGCCAGACCCTTTTTTAGTGTATGACTCCATTCTGCAGACTTTTCTTGCCCGCATTATTCCCACTAACCACAAGCTGTTTCATTATATTTGTGTAAGATGTTAGCTGTTATGTGACTTTACTCTTGGACAGGATGCCTAGCTAAGTAAAGGGAAATACCTCGGAATGTTTTCCCCCTTTCCTCTTTCTTTCTTTCTTTCTTTCTTTCTTTCTTTCTTAGCTTTCATGATTCCTTTTTTGCCTTAGCCACCAAAAGTTTCATCAGCCATGACATATAGCTAGGTAGTTTTCTCTTGTCTGCTATATTTTAATTGATGCAGTCGGTCCACTTAGCAATCATTTAACATTCGTGCACACGGGTAAAACATAGTAAATCATTACGAGAGGAATCAATTAAAATATCTTAAAGGGCTTGGAATTTTGATGTACCAGCAAGAATCCGTTTGTGGGACTAGACGAAGGGGACACATGGAGCCGACAATAACTTCTTTCATCTCTACACTTGCATTTTCCTGAGGGTATCTTTCAAATAAGCCTAAATATTATAATCATCTCCTGATCTATAGCTACGCAATGATAGGATATATTGAAGTAATATTTATAATATCATTTCTTCTTATATTATTTTGGTCAAAAAGTAAGTGTTTGGAATCATTGTGGGTGCTTTTATTATCAAATAATAAAATAACTATTCTTTTCTTACTGCTCTCCCCATTAACTGTGTCTCCCATTGGAGGATGGTTTGCCACCTAGTGATCAAGTAATCATACACCCACCCACATATTATAATTATAATAAATTATAAGTTTGTGGCTTTTTTACTGTTAATACTTTACTGCTCACCCTCTTATAATTTATTAGTGAGATTTTAAAAAAATATTTATTTTTTATACAAATAAACTCTTTTAAACTGAACTTGGAGTCTCATTGCATATTTGCTTAGGGGTGGAAGTTGAATTAAAAAAAAGGATTAAAATAAAAATTACAAGTAACATAAATATCGATTCTATAATTTATTTAAAAAGTCCATCTTTTTAAGCTATGAACTTTAATCTTTGTAGTTTTTAAGTATTATATTTTGTTATCAAACTTTATTTTTCTATTTTTTTAGTTTTTTTAGTTGGAGAAAGAGAGAAGGTGGCAGCATTCTAGTTTAGAAAAAAATTATTATTGACAATGATTTTGCCCACTATAACAATCAATTTTTATGTCAAATGATTTTGTACAACGAGAAGAGTTAAAATTAAGTATTTTTTTACTTTAAAAACAAAAAAAAATAGATGTAAGCTTTAAAATATTTTTTATTTCGAGTTGATTATAGATTTTGGAATGATTTTTTATGTTTTTGGAGGTGAAGAATTGGTTAAATAAGAATTCAAGGGTGTTTTTTTAGATGTTTTTAATCAAAAGTGGGTTGAAAATAGGTTTTTAAATTGAAAAAACAAAAGCATAGTTTTTCTAGTAACCATAGCAACAAGGTTTTGGGCATTTATAGACCACACATTGTTTTTTTTTTGCAAAGAATAGAACATACGATATGTTATCCGTTCCATTAACTTAAAAAAAATGATAATTAAAGGCTTGAGTATAGACCTTTTCTTTGTAGGCTAGGTGCTAGGCGTGGCTTACCAGACCCACAATGTCTATCCTTTTTTTTTTCTATTTGTTTAATAACTTTGTTTTCTTATAAAAAAATATTAATTTTTATATATATTTTTAAAAATAATTTTTTATTTATATTTTGATCAACACATCTTCTTTGTGATTTTTTTGGCTTATTTAGCCTTGTTAAAGTAGCGATTATTTTTATTATTATATTGATTGTATTTAATTTTTTATGAGATTAGTGTGATTTATTTATATTTTATATAGATTAAACTTATTTTTAAAATAAAAAAATTATTTTTTCATAATATTTTAACATGAACAAACTTGCATAACATGTTTTTTTCTTTGATTTTATTTAATAAATTTTATGTACATCAATTTATGTTATATATTGATTTTCATTAATAAATGCATTAAATACGGTTGTTTAAATCACCCTTATTAAATATCTTTATTTATTAGTTTTTTTAGTTTGTTTTATTTATTATTAATAATTTTTATTTATTGCTTTATATAATTTATTTATTTAATTAGATAATTGTATAAACTTTTTAATTTTTTTAGAAAAACCTATATATTCATAGTTTTTTTTTTTTTTGGAAAAAGCAAATTACGATGCACGCCGGCGCGCGGGTCAAGCGACAGAATATTTTAGCAGTGGAGTCCCTTTACTGTTTTAAACTAGTGACATATGTCACGATCATCCATCTTGTTAGTCCACAGGAAGTGATTTTTGAGTTCCACAAAGATCTTTTACCTCGACATTAAATAAATATTCCAAGTTCAGTATTCATTGAAACTGGACACGTTCACGCTTTCAATTCCAAATACATGTCTTTGATATTTATAAAAAGATTATAGGATAAAGATAAACTCAAGTTATCATATTACAACCAGAATTATAAAAATTCTAATTAATTATTTAAACATAAATTCTTTTTATCAGAGACCTTTTCCTATCTCAACAATCCTTCTATATATTGCTTCAATATATAGAGATTCGGTCACTGCATTTCCATCAGTAAATCTTGACTGGATGCTAATTGTTCCTTCTAGGGTTTCCACCAGGACCTTTTATTGATCGACCTCTTATTGGCTACCAATACAAAAAAGGAAACTAGCTAGGTCTGGGTTTCTTCTTTATTCGAATTGAGAAGAAAATGTTCATGTCTTTCCACGAAGAAGGGTTCTTAATTATTGATATAATGGTTGTACTGAAGATGCCGATATGTCGATGAGAGTTATGACTTAAAATATATATTTCATAGTAAGATGTGCATGAAAGCATCTCTCTTTTGCCATATAAAATACACTAATTATAATTCGATGATGCCTCCCATTTGCCACCATTCAAGAAAGAAAAATGTTGCAAACTAGGAATTCGTCTAGTGATGAAAGGGGTTTGTTTCTTTTTACTGTATCTGGATTTGAGTCCTGGCGTGCATGTCTGTCATCTTCGCGGTGCCTTACATGCCTACTGGGTTTGCAGGGTATTCAGTGGGTCGTGGGGATTAGTCGTGGTGCGCGCAAGCTGGCCCGGACACCCCACATAAATCAAAAAAAAAAAAAAAAATATTTCTATAAACATGAAATCTACTAGAGATGCTATGCTAAATGGCAACCTTTCCAATTTTTCTATCTGTAGATAGAGGTTCCTTCCAGCATCAACTTAACTTCAAAAACATTTCATAGTTATCCTAGGCGGTCGATAGTCTACAACGACATGCAGTGCTGATAATGTTTTTCCCAGCTGTAAAGCTTACCTTTCTTTCTTCTCTTTTCTATTATTCATTTGGAAGATTTTTCTACCTCTAAATCCAAGTCCAGATCTTATTACTTTACAGATCTTTGCAAGAAAAATTACAGATTGTTTTTGCTATCGATCGTTTTAGGTGCAAAATGCAAATTTTTCAGCAATTACGGTACAAAAAACTTTCAAGCAGGCACATGATAACTTGGACAAAAATCATTGCTTCCCTGGGAGAGAGTGGCTTGTGCCTTAAACACTCTATGGAGCATCGACAATTGAAAATTACTTTTGGTAAGTCATCATCAAGACCATGGATTTGACAACACTAAAGAGGGTTGACATGTTAATCACATATAATTAAACCATACCCCTGCTTGGGAATTCCTTGACTGCTCTTTGATTGGAACCTAGAGGCCTCTTTCCTTTTTCTATAAAAGGACGATATATTTGCCTTTTATTTTTTATGGTCTTTTCTAATCAAATTTCCAGATGAATACTTTCAGATCAAAAAAGGTCAAAAAACTCCCCCAAGACCATGGTCAAATTCACCATTTCGATCACAAATTCTGAGTGTAGCATTAAAACAAATGTTTTCATGGTCAAACCGCTGTCGGCTAACAAGTGTGCTGTAACTTCTCGTGGCTTTAATTGATTTGCTCCAAGACAAAGAGAAGAACAAGTGTTACTTCCCTAGTGTTGGATCCGAGCACAATGTTTTAAGAATCATCTGGTACAGTATCCATATTTTTTATTAGCGCATCAAATTAATAGCACTTGACTGGCTAAAAAGTTGGAAAAATGCTAGCAATTATTTATTTATTTATTTTTAGGGGAGGGTCATTAATAATGTTGTTTATGACAACCTTTCAAGGGAAGCAAGATCACCCGAACTATACCTTCGTACATAACTTGATGTTCAAATAATTAGGGTAATGAAACTAGTGCGCGCGCGCGCGTACAATCCAAAATAACTTAAAGGTTTTTTATTTGGCGGGTTGATCCATGAGTAACTCTTGGATGAACCATTATATAGAATCTTAACTTTACGTAAACCGTACGTAAGTATATTAATAAAGTTTTTCTTTCATAACCCTACCATACAGAGATAGATAACGATGGGAGTTGTCTGAAATGGTTTGGTTATATACTGAACGATATTTAGACCATATCACCTGTAGAGAAAATATTGTTATTAAATTCCATCGAATGAGTTAATTATAATTTTTTATAATTTGATTCCTTGCCAAGTCCACATTTATAATTTAACTATATAAAAGTTATTCCGGTGTTATCTAATTAATTATATCGGTCCAAAAACAACTTAAACAATTGTTAGAAGAAATACAAGAATAAAATTAAAAGAAGAAAAAAAGCGAAATGTAAAAGAAAGGAGGTCCTGAATTGAAAAGGAAAAAAGAAAAAGAAAAAAGGCAAGCTTCACTGTTCATTATAAAGCTACTTCAAGTTTCCTAGGTTTTTTAGAATAGTAGGGTAATGGGAGATCAAATGAAAACGACAAAGGTGAAGGGGTAAATACAGCAACAAGAGACAGCCAGTGCCCAACCATTCTCCCGGTACAACTCTATTCATGAACTAACTGCTAAGCAAGGTAGTAAGTTCATTTTCTTGGTAATTTCAAAAGACAAATTTTATGCCAAAAAATCATTAGAATTGTTCAGATTTGAACATTAATGGCAAGGGTATTAGCATTTCCACTTAACATCAAACTAATCCCATCAACCCGAGTGCTTTGAACTGCTCAATTTCCTCGCTTGTTTAATCCCGTATTCTGGCCGACAAAAAAAATCACCACGGAAGACTAATTGCGCATCAGAAAACCTAATAAACTCCCCCTCCAGAGGAACAAGAAGATTATTTAATGTATTTAAATAACAATCAGAACATGCAAAAGTCAAAATAGAGTCATTGATTATTGACCATCATATACAAAGAGCAAAAGAAAACACAAATTTACTAACAAATTAAGCCACCCTGTGTATATATTAATTGAACAATGATTTATTTCAAAAGCCGCTTTGAATCTCCTTTCCTTTGTTCAAAACGACCTTTTCCCTCGCAGCTGTTTGGTCCTAATAATTAAGCATCCTAGCAATGAAAAGAGTTTCTCCAGAAGCAAAAAGCTTCATTATTGTCAATCAGTAACCAAAGTACTGAAACTGAGGCTGAAGAAAGCTGTTAACGAAGCCTCCTGATGATCCTCTAATTGCCCCTTCATCTTCCTCTTCGTGTAACCCATCAAACTACAAATCAAAACAACACGGCACAGTTTTAACACATTTTCTGCGTTTCCTTAATGGCCTTACACTCATAAAGTACAAAATAAAACAATACCCATAGCTCCTCTTCGTCTTCATCTCTGGTAGAGCATGCAACCCTGGGAATCTCGCCAGTTTCATCGTTTCGTGCGAATCTGCCACGTATACGAGGTCTGTTGTCCGCTAGTGTTTTGCGGCAGGCGTACTTGTAGCATGAAGGGAAAATAAAATAAAATTAATTAACCAATATTAATTGATAATAGAGCGAACTATACAAACATAAAAATCATGTAAAATAACTGCAAAACATTCTTAGTTTATACATTATTAAATACTCCACTGGACAAAAGTTTATGCTTTGTGTCTCTGACCATGACTTGATTCATCTCTACTCTCTAGCACGAGCTTAAACTGGCGATCTATACTCGAACCAGTCTATTTTCTCAAACTGAATCCGAACCCGAATTATCATTTCGAGAAGTAATGATGTTTTACCTTTGCTACTTAAGTATGCGTATAGCAGTTGGATTAAATTAAATGGTTGTTTAATACTAACTAAACAAACTCTGTCTTACCTTAATTGTCTTGGTGAAGTTTCTCCGGGAACGTTTGGCTCTATACTTTGAGATTCTCTCCTTCCTTTCTTCAGCACTATAACGTCCTACTTTGAAGTTTGATTCTTCTATAAACGAGCTCTCTGTAGCTAAAGGACTTGAAAGGGACCTCTCTGTTGCATGCGTTGTTCTGTTAATATTCTAAAACAAAGACAAAAGAGTATTCCATTAGCAATTGATGATAGAGAAAACAGGACAAAAAAGAGCAAAAAACAGGGGACTGGAATAGATTAGTGAGCGGTTTACTTCTAAATCACCAGTGCTGTAAACCCTCCTCAATTGACCAGCAAGAAAGTTGTTTTCAGGTGAGGTTAAGGCTTGACTTTGATAATTTGGAGATTCCAAGAGAGTATCAAAGCGAGGTTGAAAGAGAAAGCCAGGCTTGCCTTCAAAAGAATTGCTACTGTAGCTTCTTTGCATCATCTTTGCCACATTCTCTACGCTACTATAACTATGAGGCATAAAAGAGTGTTGATTGTAAGTGGACTCAAAACTCAGTTGACATTCCTCGGTTTTCACCTCCAAAGCATCCAAGCCAGGGAAATTAGTATACCCACTGGCCAGATTTTCACCATTTGCTAAAGCCTGCAAATGGTTTGTCTGGTAAAGTGACAAATTCTCTAGTTGGTGACTTGGAGGTGAAGAGGAGAGAATACTTCGGCTAAAACTGTCTACATAGTTAGAGTTTTCAAGTGGGCATTGATTGTTTTGGTTGTTTGAGGATTCTTGAAGAATATCAATGGTAGAGTCACAAAAAGGAGAAAAAGGGTCAGGGAAGAAAAGATCACCACCATCTGGAGAGACTATTTCTGGAGTTGCACGGTGGTAGAAAGAGGCATCAAGAGCATAACGATCAGAAGACATATTTTTGAGTCCAATTCTTTTAGAATTGAACTCAAAGTATAAGAAAACTAGGACAAGAAACTTGAGATAAGTTGTTGTCGTTGTGGTTGGTGTGGTCGTTGTCGTTGCCGTTGTCGCCGCCGATGCAATTGCTTATTATTTTCGTGTGGAGCTGCTTCTTTTTGGTTATAGAACTGCCACACGGCAGCGCAGATGACACTTGGGCTCTGATTAGTTTAATCAGGGCATGACATTGCCATAACACCGAGTTTCTGCTCTCTCTCAACTCAAGGTTCAAACAAACGCAAGGACCAGTTAGTTCACCTATGTGATTTATAGAGCAGTCCACCTTGCTAAAATACACCTGTACTTTATCATAACTAAAACAACGCCCCAAATAATAAGAACAACAGAAGGTAACTTATTGTAAATTTGTAATAATTCCTCACCGTTCGATTACAAACAGCTCCTGTAGATATTTTGCGTGGATACACGTGAAAGATATATTTCACGTGGATTAAAAGTGGAAATACTAAATGTTTATGATCAAAGTTGGACTCGTGATTCAACGGTGCAGATTTTTTGATTGGAAGTATTAATATTTATTTTATGTAAAATGTGTAAGTGCTAGTATTAAAGCGAAATCTCAAATATCTTCTCGAAGACAAGCTTCTTCTTAACATCTTTTAAATCATTTTTATTGGTCATTATCTTTTGTCTGTTGATCATGATAGTGATATTTTTATAATAATGCAAATGATATTCTTTTTTTCATAATATTAATAGAGGTTTTTTTATTATTATTTTAGATCCGATCTTTTTATATATTTTACAAAATAATGTGTACGATTCATATATTACTAAGAGTTAATTATAACCTAATCGTTTAGAAAGAAGAAGAAGAGTGTTCTCAATAATTCTCTGTGGCATCTGAATAAAAACGCTTTGAATTTTTATAGTGTTCTTAATTTTTTATCCTTGAATTTTATTTGTATCATTATATTGTGTTGATTGTTGAGTGGGCTAGGTGATTTATTTCATATTTATTTCTTGAGTTTTCATGGTCTCAAAAAATCTAACATCGATCCAGTTCTTAATTTTACAAAAAAGAAAGAAATAAAAATGAAGGTATCAAAATTGAATGTGAGTTGAAATGCCGACCCTTTATTTTAAAAAAAATATATTTTTATTTTGGTTTTTTTTTCACAATTAAACCATCAATTTTTTTTTTTTGCACTTTTATCATTTCATACTGCCTTAATAGTGATTCAACTTGATAATTTTGATCATGTTACTTCTTCTGAGTTATCATGGTTTCAAAAAAAATATATTAATATTGAGTTGATTTTTTTATTTTTAAAAAATAATTAAATTATATTATTTTAAAAAAAATAAAAATGAAAGGACCAAAATTAAACTCTTGATAAAATGGAAACCTTTAAAAAAATGTGGAAACCTTTAAAAAAATGTGGTGTCAAGGCATTTTTTTCTAAATTTATAATTGGTCTATTTAGTTTGAAAGTTATACAGTTTAGTTTAAGATTTTATTTTACTCATACTCAAGTCCTTGAATTTTAGAAAAAAAAAGAGAAAATTAGAAAAAAAAATTATATTTTAACAATAAAAAAACTTGATTTTGATGTTTATAAGTTTTATTAGACAAAAAAAGTTATATAGAAGTTTCATAAACTTTAATCTTGTTTGAAAAAGACATACCAAGGTTAAGAAATAATTGTTTTTCTTAATTAATAATTTTTTTTTGACAATTTCAATTTTTTTTAGTTGATTAATTGATTTTGAGAGGTTTAAGAAATATTTTTTTGAGAGGTTAAAAATACTTTTACAGGCCCCTGATTTATATTTTTTTGAGAGGTTAAAAATGTAACTTTTTTTTTTTTGAAAAAAGCAAATAGCAAGGATTGTTTTCCACTACATGTCATATTTGTTTTATTTTCTTGAACAAAAAATATTTGATGACTTATATGTTATAGTTTATTTTTATTATCATGTAATTAAATAAAATATAATAAAAAATTAAATACTTGAATGTTTATTTTTCAAATGAATTTAAATTGATCCGTATCAATTTAATTTATATTTTTTTAAGATTAAAAAATAATTGAGAGCATCTTGAGGGGGTTGGGTTTTTCCTGGGGAGTGATGGAGGACTAAAGGATTAATGTTATTAGCGAGAAAACATGCATTATACAACATAGTTGTCATATGAGGCTCTCCTCGCGAGTTAATTTAAGAATTCGATGATTTAGGGTTTAAACTGAATTTGTTTTGTAAACGAACTATTCAAGAACCAAATCAAAATACAATTGAAAAAGACATGAGTTCTCCTTTCTCTCTTCCTATTGGTGTCGACCTTTACCCTAACCCTAATTAAGAAACCAAGACCACTATACAAGCCTCCGGACACTATTATTGATGACTTCTCTCTTCCTGCTGTCTCATCAGTTATTGTTCATTCTAATCCCGTTATGAAACTCTGGTCTAAACTGAGCCTTTACCTAAACAATTAGTTGATTCGCATGAGTCCTTCCATCCAACTCTATCACTCAATTTGAATGATATTGTCGAGGTACGTCCGTGAAGGGTTTAGTTTGGACTCGAATTTTGTAGAGGCGTTAGAATGAGCAAGAACTGACAGTACAGGGGCATGAGGTGATTTTCACCCTATGATTTGATTTCTGATGTCGAGAACTTGAAAGGTCTAGAGGATGGGGGTAATTAATGGCGCGGTTACATCCCTTAGGGATGCATTCGTGGGTGTTGATAGTTCAGCTGCTAAGGAGATTGGTCCATCCTTCACTACCGATTCTCCACAGATCTTTGTTGAATTTAAGATTTGTAATCGTCTACTTCCTCATATCAAGATAGCTCCAGAAGTGGTTGTAGAGCTAAGTAAGCCATGACAGTGGGCGGTGAAAGTTAAATTGTTAGGGGAGTCCATTGGCTATGGATTTTCTTGCTTTAAGATTACTCGGTTGTGGAAGGCCTAGGGGTGAATTATATGCTATAGATCTTGGTAATGGATTTTTTTATTGTGAAATTCTCAGTTGATGAGGATCGTGAGGTCGCTATTACTGACGGTCCTTGGGTGATTCAAGGACACTTAGACCTGTAAAAAGCCCTAGCATACCTCGATGCAATCTATGTACAGGGAAGAGGGTCTCAAGGGAAAATGCCTCCATACGGTGGGCCATGTCCTAATGCAAAGAGCTGAAGTTGAGAGGGCAACTGAAATTAGAAGTTTTTCAAAGTATTTTTTATTTTAAAAAATTAAAAAATTATTATTATTACTATTTTAAAAATATATTTTTGATATTAATATATTAATAACATTTAAAAGTATTAAATAATTATAAAATTAGCGGATCATGAGGTTTTTAATTGATGATAGTGATCAAGTTGTATTAAAAAAATAAAAATATTATTATTTTAAAATATATAAATTTATTATAAAATCTATTCATATGCATCCTCAGAACGACTTTTTACCTAGTTGATTGTTACTATTAGCGATCATTTTTAATTGTAGTAGTGCTTTGTTATTGTATGGAAAAGACAAAAACATTTGGGACATATTCATGTACTTTAAGAATTTATTTAAAAAATATATTTATTTTATGTGTTCAACGAAACACTTTTATTTTTCTTCTACATAAATTCCTTCTATCCCAATAAACTAACCAAACTTAATTAAACTGCCCAGCCCTTCCTCCAATAAAGACGCCAGTGTTGTTGATGTCAAGTGTTGTGGATAATTCGAGGGGTGATTATGATATTGTGAACGCTAGGGGTCGCAGTCCTTGTGGTCCTATAGTGAGTCACAAATTCTAGCGTTGGGCGGGATGGAGTTGGTTCTCGAACTAAGTCTGGTTTCGATGCAATTTGATTGGGCGGCGCATGGTTCTTACTCTTTTCTCTGCTTATTATCCATGTCTCTTTATAGGCAATTACATGATCCATGTTGCGGTCACCGTCTTCACTTGTTATTTTTTATGGAGATTCATGAGCCTTTGGATCCTGTCTGGAACAATAAGAGGTTGCTGGGTTATTATTCGGTAGACTATGTGGATCCTAACGGTTTTTCAGGGGGTATTTGGGTGTTTTGGCAGCAGAGTAGTATTTTTGTTAATATTGCCTCAATTATTTCTCATTATTTTTGTACTTATAGTCTACTTTCAGAATGAGTCCCTGTATATGGCTGTATCCAGTGGTTTTTGATAATCCAAGCGCTACGGTTAGGGAGCTTTGGTGGAAGCATCTGAGGGAAATTGCCTCTTCATGTCAATTTCCTCGGCTAGTTATGGGTGACTTCAATGATGTTTCAAGTCTTGTAGAGAAACTTGGAGGTAGATTTTGTTTTCGGAAAGCAGAAATGTTTGCAGAAAGCATCGCTGCTTGTGATCTTCTTGACATTGGCTTTCTGGGCTCTCCTTTCACTTGGCATCAGAAACACGGAAACAGCATGGTGTGGCTACTATTTCTGAAAGAGCAAGTCGAAATTTTATGCACCACCTCCCGCGGATTTCTCGCCAAAAAGGGGATCAGGTTCGCTTTATTAGCCATTTATCTTACACTAATGATCTGGGGAAGCATTCAGGTATTTAGAGGTGTTTACAGTATTCGATTTGAACTTAAAAAACAAATCAAACTCAATTAGATTAATTATGAAAAAATCAGACCGGATTGAATTGAATTCCAATTTAAAAGGAATTACATCGGTTTGGTTTGATTTGATTTTTTTAAAATAAAACTAATAAGCCATTAAAACTTAATCAAATAACATTGCTAAAATCAAATCTCTTTTTGATTTGATTTTTTTAAAATAAAACTAATAAGCCATTAAAACTTAATCAAATAACATTGCTAAAATCAAATCTCTTTTTGATTTGATTTTTTTAAAATAAAACTAATAAGCCATTAAAACTTAATCAAATAACATTGCTAAAATCAAATCTCTTCAAACAATTTTCATAACATAATTTATAAGATTTAACAGTATAAGATCAGATTTAATATAAGAATATCTATCTTTTCCAGAACACTAAAAAAAGTACTCAATTAAAAATATGTGAATAGATTGGATGAGACCACTGAGATATTCCTTTTGTTTTCTTTTTCGTGCAAAGTCAGGTGGCAAAAATATTAGGTTACAAACGTTTATGATGGACTCAATTAAAATCTAGCCGTTTGGGCTAATCCTAGCTATGAAATGACCATGAATGTGGGCAAAATGTAGAGGACTTTTGCATGTCTCGTGCAGAGTAAGATAGAAGGCAATGCACTCAAAGGCATGACATGGGTAGAAGAGAAGCGCGAGAGATGGAGAAAAGGTGGCACAAAAACCCAGGCCAAGGAAGACAATAAAAAAAAAGAAGAAGAAGAAGAATACGTGGACAGGTGACTTATACACCTGAATTATGGATCGCTCTGTTACACATAAAATATCTTAAATTATTAGATAAATATGAAGATTAAATAATTTCATTCTACACTAATTAGTTCTTTAACAATTCAAGAATACATAAATTTTCTGTCATCTTTCTTTTTCATTATTTATTTTTTATACTTACTAATTTAAGTATTAGAGAATTTCTCGGTACTTGTTTTCTCAGTAACAATCACTCTCAAATACAAAGTATATATTCAAGCCCACACCCTTCCGCTTAAGATCGCACCCCAAAGAAAACTCATTTTTTGTCCTAAGATTTTTCTCAATTTCATCTGAACAAAAACAGTTTGTGCATCTTTAACTGATTTAAGAGCTTGGAATTAGGAGAAGTGATCGGTTTGGGCATTCTTCTTATCGAGGCATGAAAGCAGTTTTAGAGGGTGATTTTATGCGTGTTGCCTTTGCTAAAACTAGTTTTTTTGTGTGTGATGCAACGGAATAGTTTTAAAAATCTATTTTTATTTATTTATGTTGCAATTAAAATAAATATTTGTAAGAAAGAGAACAACGTAAATTATAGAGAAAAATTAAATTTTATTAGGTGAAATTTCCTTTTCACATTACAAAAAATATATTTTGTTAAAGGCAGTTAAGTTATGCAACATAAATATATCTTGCTAGAACTAGTTTACATGATAGTTTTAAAAATTTATTTTTATTTAGCTCTGTAGAAATTAAAATAGATATTTGTAAGAAATACAACGACTTAAATTAGGGAGAAAAAAATATATTTTATCATGTGAACTTTCCTTTTCTTGTTTGGGTTTTTTTTTTTACATAAATATTTTTTCAGAATAAAACTAAAGATACTTAAAATAAATTATCTTAAAAAATTCAATCATTTTAATTAAGGAGAAAAACAAATATCTCTTCAATAAAAACACCATTTCCTTACTTGCTCATTACTTTTTTATTTTTGAAAAAACATGTTTTTTTATTTATAAAAAAGCAAATTTCAATAACATCATAAAAAATCAAGACTTGACAATTCTTTGCAATAGGAGGAAAAAAATAAAAAATTAATTAATCTAAGCAATTGTGTAAAATATATTATAATAAAAACAACAAAAAAGATATTTTGTTATTGTTGAATGTTCATGAGCATATTTGTTTTTTTAAAAAATTGTAACAGGTTTATATATAATAATTTACAAAGTAATTGTTAAACTATCATTACAAGTTATAACTTTATCTTAAAACTACGGTGAATTTAGATAATATTTAAAATACTTTTTTACATTAATTTTTATTTTAAAATAAAAAAATAAACTAAAAACATAGAAAAGAAACATAAAAAGAAGACAAATGCCTAGGCCTGAAAGAATAGGCCAGCATGCCTGTGAAAAAAAGAAAAAGCCTATGCATGCAAGGCTAGGACATGCATGCCTGAAATTTGTTTTTTTAAGGATGGCAAACATGTTATTTACTATGATTTTTAAAATAAGATAGATGTCATGTTATTTCTAAAAAAGATATTATATTATTTACTTGATTAAATTTCAGTCATATGAGGTGGTTAGAAAGCTATGGTTGAAGTTTTTAATCTTTAAAAACCTATGTTTTTAATTTATTTTCACCTGTAAATTCCGAAAAAGCAATATAAGAACTCCATTAAATCTATTATAATTCAAAAACTCTTTCATAATCTAAAAATATAAAATTAAATTAAGTAAAAATAACCTCCCCGAACATCAATCTATTTTTTTGGACAAGGTTAGAAATTCAAACCATTTCAATGGAACTTCTCTTCGCAAAACAAACCTATTAACACTAAAATTATTTTTTTATATAGCTGGAATATGTTATTTGATTTTTTTCTCTCTTCTCTTATTTTTCTATTGTTTTTTTTCTCATCACACTTCAGCACTAAAACATGAAAAAAAAATTCAAAACATATAATCTTCAAACCAGGGATAAAAAATGTATAAATTGAGACAGCAACTGATGTTTTCTCTGGTCTTTTGAGCAATATAATTTCTTTCCCTTTTTTGTTTGATTCCTTTTATTTTATTTTTTTTAATTAATTTATAATTGCATGTTAGAATATTCTCAAACATTTTGCATATAGAAGAGCATATGAAAAAAAAATCTCAATAAATAAAACACTTTCAACTTAACAAAAAAACAAACAAAATTTGATGATTAAAATAGAAGGAAACATTGATATCGACAGTTTATATTGTAAGGTAAGGGAACCATATTCCATGAATAAAGTGCCTATTGTTTTGGTTTATATTGTAATAGTTGTTGTAACTTGTAATGTACGTTTTCTGTTTATGTCCTAAATATAAAACAAATCCAGTTTTTAATGGAGTCGGGTTGCAGTTAATTGTTTTTTTTTTTTTTAAAAAAAATAATCAAACAAGTATATTTATAAACCGCACGGGGAGATTTTATTTATTTTTATGTTTTAAAAATATTTTTTATTTTTTATTTTAAATTAATATTTTTTTTATTTTTAAATCTTTTTAATTCACTAATATTAAAAAATATTTTTTTACATATATTTATAAATAAAAAATACTTTAAAAATAACCCAATCAAACTTTAAAACACACTAATAATCATATTTTATTATTTACTCTTATTTAATTTTTCACCAAGTGGACAAATGGGCGTGGGTCTCCGCTTGGTTCATCGTTTTTCTCTCCTCTTTAAACTTCAAATTGAAAGGGCACCAAGAAAGAAGCTTCCTTGAAAAAAGAAACATCCTCTTCCATTAAAAAAGAAGAAGAAGAAGAAGAAGGAGAGGCTTTCATTAGTAAAGTTAGTGTCTTGGTTGAACTTGTGTGTCTAAAACAAGAATTAAATTGGTGTATTTGAGAGAGATCTTAGAACACCATGGCTTCTCAGGAGCACTTGGACAAGATGCAGTTACGACAGAACTATAGAAATCTCTGGCACACTGATTTAATGGGCACCATTAAAGTTGATGCCCCATGTAAGAATTTAGTATTTTTTCAATCTTATTTTGTAGAAAGTTGGGAGCTGTGTTAAGTTTTTGGGGGTCTGATGCTGATTTCTTGTTTTTGTCTAATGCTCAGATTGCTGCTTGGCTCTTTGGTGGTGAGTGCTCCTTGATCTAATTATTTATTTGCTTTGAATTGTAGATCTGCTTGTTTTTTCATTTACACTCCTTTAAGTTTCGTGGGTTTTTGTGGTTTCTTGACATGGTATAATATGGCGTTGATTCTGATTCAGTGCCATTGCTTTTGTTCAAAATTGGGTGATTTTGATCCTTTGGCAGGATAGCTTTATATGCTTTAGTTCTACTGTTTCTTTTCCTAGTTGTGATCTTCTTTAAGTCTGCAATTTATATCTTCTTTTTCACTCTTTAGAGTTTTTTCACTGTATTAAATTGTTAAATTTACTCTTATACTCATTCTCCTTTGTTAACTCAAGTTATTATTCCCATTTCCGAGATATTTTCAGATTTTAATAAATCGACATGGATTGCTTGGAATTTGATTGTCCAAATCGTATCATTTTAACTGCTTTTGATTGAATGATGCTTGCAAAATACATGCTCTCGTTAGATGGTGCCTTCCACCCATGTCCAGGAATTGTAGTTACAAAAAATTTAGCTCTGCGAGGCTTTATTTCAATCAATCCAAAAGTTGCCATGCCTTTAACTTTGATTCTTAACCACATTCTGTTGTCCTTTTATTATCGTCTTGGTTTTATTTCATGTCCAAGAGATTCTTTTTTCATGGACATATGCATTGATCTATCCATGTTATGAATGCTCTGATATCTTATGCTCCTTTTCATTTTCTTCTCACGCATCTATATTTCATGTATGTCTTTTGTGGCCTATGCTTGCCATATGCTTTACAACGATTCTTAGTGGGAGAATTCTCATCAGGACATGGGAAGGAAGAGGGGAGCAAAAATGTTATGTGGGTTAGTTGAGAAGGATTTGTTGTAGCGTTGTTAGATAGCAGAAGTTAATGAGGTGGGCAGAATTGCAGATCTTTTTATAGAGTTCTTTTTTAACATTTTTTGGCTCTATACTTAATCAGTTCATTGGATTGTTTGCCTAAAAATATTATAGTCTTTGGCTGTAGCCATGTGAGATGTTGTTTTACCATTGAAAAAATTCTTGAAATTCAATAGTGAGCATCAAAATGGATTTTCAAGATTGAAATGTCAACATTAACATTTTTTGGTCTGTTCTTTTGTGTTCCCTCAAAACTGTTGCATGAAATTCACTTCCTCTCCTGATTGAAGAAAAGCAAATTGGTTGTTTCAAAATATTTTTTTTAGATATGAAGCTTGAAAAGGTATTCTATTCCAGATGGCTGCTTATATTTCTTGTAACATATAGGTCTGTGAGGTGATTGGGTACTGTTGAAACATTGTTTTTTTTTTTTTTTTTTTATCTTGGATGACAATTTCACCTAATCCAGTGGATATTCAGTGTCACCTGATCAGTCTGTTTGGATTTTATCTGGTTTGATCCAAGTTAGATAAAATTCAATCTAATTTGATCGGATTCGAAGTTGGGGGCTGGTGAGGGCTTCACCCAACCTGGGCCTAGACCTGACCCTGACCTAGTTTGTTTACTGTTTTTTTTTAATAAAAAAGTATACTTTTTTAAAAAATTATTTTAAATTTCAATGTAATGCATGGAATATTATTTTTATGGAGGATTTTAGTGATTTTATTTATGGATTTGAAGTTTAAACTATATGTGATGGTTTTATGATTCGTGGATTTTATTTTTAAAAAAATGGATCGACTTGGGTCGAGTACCTGCTAGGTGGAAAATTTTCCTCTTGACCTTATCCAATCTGGTTGGAGTCGGAGTTGGCTGATAGATGTTCTGATTCAGAGATGGGTGGGGCAAAATCTGACTCGTCGATCCATTGCCACCCCTCAAATTCCACATTCAATTCTGATGTAATTTTTTTACTTGTTTTTGTTCTCTTTTAAAAGTGCTGTTCTTGATAGCACCTTTTTCATTCATGATATATTTATGAATTGTAATGTTGTCATATTATGCACACATTTTCAAGTTCAAATAATTTCTGAATTTTCTTAAATCACAAAGCAGCTAATTCTCCTTCATTCTTTTGTAGTGGGCCATGTGTATCATACTTGCTCCGCAAACGAGCACTTTACAATGACATGTCAAGGTAATCAATGCTTTTGATTCTCATATAATGTTTAAGAGAGATTGTTATATTCTGTTTAAATGACCTGCCATCTTGTTGGTCACAGGTACGTTTGTTGTGCTGGTTACATGCCTTGTAGTGGCAGATGTGGGGAAAGTCGGTGCCCTGAACTTTGTCTTGCCACAGAGGTAAAGAGTAGTTTGTTTTTGGCCACTCATCATGTTTTACTCTATTACAAGTTTATTGGTCAAACATTCAGCTCTAACAACTTACAAGGTAAGGGATATATATTGAAATATGACTTGGACTCATATCTAGAAGTTTTATAGAAGAACAGTCTTGAATGTTATAGGCTATTTTTTTTTCCTGAACTTAGCTAGCATATAGTGATATGCTAGATTCGTTTCCTCATGACATTTGGGGTGATTTCAGATTAAGATGTACATCGATTGTATAGGTATACCCCAATATATGGGGATCTTTCATCTAAAGTTCTTTTGTTGATTCCTGATAACCAGAAACTTGTTTATCTTCGTCCATGACCTGTTTAGGAGTGTGGTTGCGGTTGCTTTTTAAAATGCTTTTTACTCGGAAATGTATCAAAATAAAATTTTTTTTAAATCATTTTTGACATTAGCACATCAAAAAAATTTGAAAATACCAAAAAATATTAATTTGAAGCAAAGAAAAAAAATAAAAAAAATTCAATTTTTTTAAAAACGCAAGAACAGAAGTTTGGTCAGATTTCTGTAGAATATGCTTTGTCATGGATAGGAACTCTAGATGATTCTTGACATGCTTTTATACTCACAACAGTGGGGACATATTTTAGCTTAAAACTGCCAGATATTGTATTGAAATTATCTACAAAGAAAGTGGCTCATCAGTTGTAGTTGGTTTTATGGTTCTAAATAGTAACATATGTTATGCCTGCCATTAAAACACATTCCTGTGGTTATTTTATTACTAACCCCAGTTTGTTTTGAATTCCCAGGTATTCCTTTGCTTTGGAAATTCAGTGGCCTCCACTCGCTTCATGTTGCAAGATGAATTCAACATTCAAACTACAAGATGTGATAATTGCATTATTGTATGCACGTGTTCCTCCCTATCTCTCTCTCTCAAAAGAAGCGTGCATAGTATCTTTGCTTATCTGCATTTGGTTAAACATGTTGCCTGTTCCTATTCAGGGTTTTATGTTCTGCCTCCAACAAATTGCATGCATATTTTCTATCGTTGCAATGATTGTTGGAAGTGAAGAGATTCAAGAGGCTTCCCAGTTGCTATCTTGTTTGGCTGATATGGTGTACTGCACGTAAGTATTTACACCCATATCTTAATATTGAATGCGTTCAACCCAATTGGCTTACATCTTTCTCACTGATTCTGCTGTTTCATCCTTTTTCCCTCTGGCCAGGGTTTGTGCTTGTATGCAGGTATGTTGTTGATCCACAAAACACCTCATAAAATACTGGTTTTTTGAATGACGTCAAATCAACTATGCTAACTGGCTAAGTTTCTCAGACACAACACAAGATTGAAATGGACAAAAGAGACGGCATGTTTGGGCCACAACCAGTGATGGCAGTGCCCCCTGTTCAGCAGATGTCACGCATTGACCAGCCAATTCCTCCCTCAGTTGGATATGCACCTCAAACATACGGACAGCCCTATGGACAACCCTATGGCTATCCACCTCAGCCCCACCAAGGGTACCCCGTAGCAGGTTATCCTCCATCCAGCTACCCACCCCCTGCTTATCCACCATCTGGCTATCCAAAGTGATCTTTTCACTGTGATAAATGTTGTCGTGCAATCTCAGACAAACATTTCATTGTGGCTAGTATTTTGGTTTGGAGGTGATGAAAAGTTCGAACCTCTGAGTTGTGTCTGTGGGAAACAAATGTCTTTTATTATATATTAATTAATATATAATATAACTTTTAATGAATATGAGAATGATTCCAATATAACGAAACTCATTTGTTATTGTTCTTCGTGCACCATGTTAGCACCATCCTAGTTGGAAAATTCCAATCGTTATTTATCATGTTCCTGCACCAAAAATGGAAATGAGAAGGCAACATGAGAAAATTTAAGTTAGGACCACAGCCTTCCAAGACGTGTGAGAAAATCTCAATATTTTCATTCGTAGCAGAAAATTAATAAGATATATTAATTTCAATATATATATTTTTAAAAATATAATCTTATTAAAATAATTTGAATAAACATAAAAAAATTAAATTTTTAAAATAAAAAATCAATCGGACATTTCCTTTTATTATTTTTTTAAAAAGAAAAACATATGTTAGGTTTATAAATATGTTTTGAGTTGTTTTCTTTATAATCTTAACATTTGATTTCCATTTAGTTTGTTTGTTAAAACATATTAATATTAAAAACAAATAAAAATTATTATTTTAACATATTTTTAAATAAAAAATATTTTAAAAAACAACAAATATTATATAATATTCACATAATTTGTTAACGTCATGAATGGTCGTCACACAAAGATACGGTCTCTTGAGTCACCTCACAAAATTTTAGTAACCTAGGATTCAACTGATCAATAATATTCCATCATTAATTAATATAAAACTAATTTATCAACATTTTTTAATTAATTATTAGTAACTTCTGATTTAACTAATTAATCAACAATACTCCATCACTGATTAATTTTAAAACTAATTATTCAACAATCATTCACTAATTCTTAGAAACTTCGACTGAATGTCTGGTTGATTTAAAAATCTAGTGGAACCTAGAGAAACTAGTAAGCTAAATATGTAATAATGTGCCACTATCTGAGGTTAAAACTTTCCTTTATAATTAAAAAATTCATAACAGTATTGGTATTTGATGTTGTAACGACAAGAAAATATATACCATTGAACAGGAAGAGGTCTTAATCTGCACAAACCGTATCTTAATTGTCCATGAATAAAAATTTGTTTTTCCTCTACTGGTGGTTTAAAAATTCTCTCTTATCTTTCACGAGGAGCTAGATCCACTATGAATTGCACAAGGAATAAGAACGCCCTCCTACTCTAGAACATTACAAGTTATGTCATAAATCTGCAGTTATTTATCTCAACACTTGGACAGTAAAAGTCCCGAAAACAATTGTTAAAAATTGACCAATGCACACAATTCTTCAAGACTTTAGCTTGGAAGGCTCCTTGGAGCTTTTGAGAGGGTTTCTCAAATGGCCTCTTCAAAAAGAGGATAAGGAAAGAAACCAAGGTAAAGAGAGACAAAAGGAAAGAAAAGAAGAAAGCAACTGGTCACCAGAAATATCCTAGGAAAAGAAAAATGCTGAAAAGGATCCTTAAAACATGGTTTGAAAAGGTTCCTTATGGCACACATAATCATTTTCATGCTTGTGTTCTATTAGGGATTGGATAAGCTCAAGCTATATATGGTGTGCTTAAACGCACACTTACCTGGTTGGTCCTGTGAAGGTGACTCTAAACTTACCTTTCAAGAAATGGAAAGCGAAAGGCAGTAAGATACAGTGGTAATTGATGCCCGTATCTAGCTAGTCCTAATTACAGTGGCTCGATCTTTGAAACTTAAGACTCCAAATCCAATGCAAATTGCAGTGAACAACAAAAATAATATTAACGTCTAGTTCTACCCTCTATTTTGTCTACTTGTAGCAAAAATCAATAATGCAGCATCCAAGACTTGTTTTTTATGGTTGCAAAACCTAGCTGATACGCCAAAAAAAAAAAAAACAAAACATGAGAACAAACATTACCACATCCACGCATGATATGTACAGAACGTCATGAATTACCGGCCCAATAAACCAAGATTGATTGAAGGAAGACATCACATTACCACAAGAAAAAAAATTAAAAGAGAACGCAAACCTCTACGGCCAGTTAACCAAATGGTGAAAGTCTGCGCTTGAAATGTGTGGTTAGGATACACATCTCAATCGGAATACAAATTAAAAGCAGCTGTTAATCAGAGACCATATTATAAGAAGGAAGTAAATGAAAACATATGGAGGAAAGCATGGGACTGCCAATATTGAAGCTCGTCAACCCATAGATAGGGAAACAAAATCTATATGTACAGAAAACCTAATTCTAACACCTGGATTTTCTCTCTGTTTTTTGTTTTTTTTTATACCCAACCACTTTTGTATATTTACAAACCATACCCACCTCAACCCAAGAAAACAAAAAAGAGGCAAAACAGAAAGAAAAGAAAAAAAAATCTCTATTCCTTATCTTTTCTTCTTAAAATAAAATCCACTACAAGCCAGGGATTTATGAATACTCCCCATAAAAATCAGTAATAGCAGAAGCAGCCCATAGCCTTTCATTGAAACTCTCTTGCATATCATCGGGAATAACTTGTGTCCTACAAAGTGGACAAGTTATCTGATCATACGCCATCCAACGGTCCATACAGCATTTGTGGAATATATGGCGACAGTTTGCAAGCCGTCTGATCTCGTCGAACTCTTCAAACTCGTACAGACAAACAGCACAGCTATCGGCAGAAGGCTCAACAAGCTCCGAAAACTTGACAACAGGAAGGATCTCGCGTATCAGAAGGGCAGAAACAGAGTGACTGTGAAAGTCAGGGACACGAAATGGGGGGGTATTTTCAGTTGAAGAAATGCCCGGTTCAAGAAAGTCAGGGAGACCTATGTAGTGAAAGAGAGTGTTTATCAGTTTTCTAATGAAACCCAGGAAAGAAAGTGTGTGGAGGAGGAGTTTTGGGAGAACTATTTCTGAATAGCCTACAGGAAAACCCATGCTGCGCTGCTTGTGTTTCTTCTTATGTCACAGAGAGAGAGAGAGAGAGAGAGAGAGAGATTGTGTTAGATAAAGAGAGATGTAGAGGGAGAGGAGGCTGCTGGGTTTTATAGGAGTTCTTGTGTGACTTTAGATTTTCCTATAGGTACATGCATACATATATAAGTAATAAGAAATTATTTCACTTGTGTCTTATCCTCGGGTCTTTTTAAAGGTAGGTAGGGTTAGAGTTGGGTGCAATGTAAAAGGGAAATGTCAGGATAGCTAGCCGTGTTTGTCGCCAATGCTCTTCGTCGTTAACCTCGCACACATCTCTTTTGGGATTTATCGATTTTTGCAAGCCATGAACATTGCATAATTTTTTTTAGATTAATATGGTGTTCAAGTTAAAAGAAATATTAGCTACAAACACTATTTTGTCAACGAGAAAAAAAATATTAACTATAATCCACGATATTGCTTGAGTATTGTAGCATTTAGACTCAAGATCTTCCACCATCTTTTTTTTAGAAAAAAAAATAAGAGAAAATATTAAGGTCAGAAGATTTCCTCCATAAACCTTGATGAAAGAAAACTCCAATATATGTGACATTAAGTTTACAATCTATCAATTGATGTATTTGCTATATATATATATATATATATATATATATATATATATATATATAGCTAGTTATTTAAAACAGTTAAGTATATGAAACCCGGTTATTCTAGTTTGGTACACTATATATTATCATGTCACATGGAATGTTTTGATTTGGGAATATTAAATTAATTAATGACCGTATGGAATTTACGGTAATTAATCTAGTTATATGTAAGGATATGCATGAGGTGGTGATTAGGATCATCTATATATATACTCCTCCCACGATGATTGTCATCATAATCCAAAAACGCACTAAGAAACTTGTAATTTGAAAAAATAAGCATTTCACCAACAAACTTAGGACCCACATTTGAAATTGTTGAAAAGTGAAGGCTAATGGCTCCATCCAATGTCTAAACATTAAGCTTCGTTGACAATTACATTTCACCTTGATCATAAAATTAACTAATTCAACTCTTGGATGGATTAGCTGGGAGGAAAATTTATCAGGAGTCTTCAATAATCAAGTAATGGGCCAAAACGGGAGGAGTGAGACACACATTGAAATGTCCTAGATATGAAGTGGGCAATGGCTCCACCAATCGTCCACAAAACAAACTAGATATGCATTAAAGGAACAACAAATCAAATGGAAATGTCAAGTAGTCATGGCGCCTTGTGGGGGTCATATTTGGTGCCCTAAACGCATCATGGTGTCATTGTCCCCTTCATGGATGATGGGTTCACCACCACTATTAACACTAGATGGCCTTGTTTGGAGTTTGGACTGATTTGACACCTATTTTGATATATTCATCCCTCTTCTGCACTCTTATTTAGATTAAGGATACGTTTGACATGGAAGTTTAACTGTATTTAAAAAAAGAATTAAACTTTTTTATTTTCAAATTAATTTTATATATTTTTAGAGTATTTTGATGTGCTGATATTAAAAATAAATTTTAAAAAAATTAATTTTATGTATTTTTAGATTATTTTGATGTACTAATATTAAAAATAAATTTTAAAAAATAAAAAATATTATTTTAATATATTTTTAAATAAAAAATATTTAATTTGAAAAATCAACTTCTATCACCTTCTAAACAAGCTCTAAATCTCTTCCAAGACATTACTTTATATAATTATTTATTTTACTTATTTTTAAAATATATATTTGGTATCAGACCATTAAAATAATTAAAAAATAAAAAAAATAATTAAAAAAATATTTTTTTACAAAAAACATCTTGGAACTGCTGAAATAAATAAACAAGGCATCTATAAAATTCTTGACAGTAGTGTATATATTTGACGTTCAAGCAAGATATTATTGACCTCCAAGGTAACCGCATATTAATGAGTGGAGAATAATTTCATCTTGGATAGAAAAGTTGAATCCTAGCTAGCTAGCTTGAGCTTTCATTACCATTACTAAAGTAAATCCATAATTTCAATGCATTATGGATCGACTTGATAACCTCCTCCTTTTTCAGCAGAACCCCTTTATTTAATGAGATTTCGATGAAACCCTCCGGGGCAAAACGCCGTCGCCGTAATTAATGGCTTGCATTTATAGAGAAAACTTTTCAAAGGGCACCTGTCCCTTTGCCGGATTTGAGATTTTTATTTGAAATATTCAAGTTTGAATTTCAGAAAAGAAGAAGAAGAAGAAAAGATGGATTTCAAAACACTCTCTCTCTATTTCATATATATATATATAAAATTCAAAACCTTCTACATCAATTGGTGAACCAAAAGTGAAGATGTATTAATTAAAACATCACATCAATGATTACAAGGAAGTTAGTATGATTACCTTAAGTTGCACAATTAATTAATATAATTAGATAGTTGTGGGCTCACGATCAGGAAAATAAAACCACCCAAGAAACATGAGTTGTCTCTTAATAAATGATGGCAAGAACTCTAGGCACTTCATGTGATAATGAATCTTCATGGCTTTGCCCCTTTTTTTTTTTTTAATAATTGGCAGCGACGGATTGCATGGCCTGAAATTTCAGTCTTGAATCTCTTTGCAAACCGGAACCTGTTTTTTATATATAAATAAATTTTTATATATAAATTTTAGTTTTTTTTTCTTACTCGTATATATAACCTCGTATCTTTTTTTTAAAAATAAGATTAGTCTTATTTGGGTTTTATGACCGCCTCTTTTAATAAATATATTTTTTAAAGGTTAGACTTATATTTTTATCTTTATAAGGATATAATAATATGTTATTCGCTGAATCAACATTTTGTTAAAATGAATTTTAGTTACGATGAAGTGGATTGTTTTATCTGTACATAAATGTAACACAATGAATAGCCCATATTCAATAGAGTGTCATACCCATTCTCAAATGAGTGATTTTCAGCTGCAAAGCAAGGAAGGGATTGAGACTCGAAAGGAGGCGAGCGGAGTGAGGAAGTTGGCAGAAAGTGATGGATTGTGGGAGAGAGATCCGGCTAGCTAACCAAGTAAGAAGGATTAATTAAGGGATGACCATTTATGGGTAAGCTCTCCTGCCCACCATGCACCCTGTTTTGGCTTTGACATATGTCCAATACAGCCACGACACTTGTGAACCCACCCAATAAAACCATCTCGTTTACACCACCTCACCCACCTCTCAGACCATTTGGGAAGGGAGCTATAACTTGTCACCACCACCTTTGACTCAACTCTTATTTTATATTCACGCCGTCGAGTCCCAATCTGAATCACACTTGTTTTTCTCCTGTTTGTATATATGTTATCATAGACATGTTGTCTAACCCACATCATGCACACTGTATAATTAAAATCTTTTATTAAAGTATATGTTCAGATGACTTACTTAGTACCCATTAATTAATTAGATACCATATGATTATCAGAAAATAATCCTGTACATATTTAATGAAAAAAAATGAACGCTAGTCATTCAGCATGATAGTATTTTTTTTCTCTTTTTCAAATAGGAGAGGAAAAACTACTATTCAAATATAAGAAATTAAAGAGAAAATAGGTTGAATTTGACTGATGCTATAGAAATGGCTTTGTCTATTAGATGCCATCAAGCATCGATCACCTATTTTGCAGAAAGTGAACAACAAGTTCATGTCAGTAGATATATTTCATTTCATGTTCTTAACTATTTAGGGTAATACTCTACCTTTTATTAATTGAAAGCATAATTTGTACGCAATTATTTCCAAGTCTTAATTAGAGATTGTGCGCCCTCTATTAAGGCGTAAGAATCACGGCTGCAATCCTTAAGCATAGCTAAAGATCAAATTCCATGCAGCTTAGCCTGTTAGAAACTGTTATTGCTAACTAAAAAACAATGGCATCGAGAGTTCTAATTAAGTAACATATACAGAATCAGAATTTTAATTAAAAACTTAATTGTATTGTAAAGCTGATATGGGCCATGCTTAAATTGACCCATGAGAGCATAAACCGATCATTTGTTGATATAGACTGACGAGCACATGGTTTTTGTCCTCTCTATCCTTTTCCTTCGTTTCAGGAAATTGAATAAATAACCATTGTCATATTTCACCATAGCTATCAAACCTGATTAAGAGATTAACCTGGTTAAAAAGCTAGATCTTGAGTTTTATGAGTCAACTAAAAAAATTAAAATAGAAGTTATTTTAAATTAATGTGTCAAGATTATAAATACCAAAGCTGAGCATATCAAACAATACAAGTGTCCAAGTTACAATGGCAAGAAAATTGGGGTTTAAAGTTAGATGTTGGAAGTCAAAGATAAACATCATTTAGACTATTTTTTTCTGCAATCTCCTCTCGAATGACTCTCCTCGCTATATAGAAATATTCCAATTAGAACACCATATCGCAAACCAAAAACAAACCATAGAAACAACAACTTAAACCTACCTGTAATAGTTTGCACACCCTTTGCCACCATTGCTAACGACATCACTATCTTAAGAGTCAACCCTTTTGTTCCCACCAATTATCAGATGGCAATTTCTCGAATAATAAACAAGTCTCTTCCTTTTTCAATCTATGAGGAATGCCACACCCCACTACTCTTCTAATATCGGAATCATTGCAATACATCACCCATGTTCACATAAAACAAAAAAATAACTAGCCTCCGACTCCTTCAACAACCAACCTCTACACAACCTGCACAACCAGAGCTTACTTTTGTGTTTCTTGATTCCTATGTTTCATGGATTTTCTCTCCCAGAACCAGCTAAAGCTTCCCTCTTCACTAGGCCAAAGCAGCTGCCACAGAGGTCTGGCCATAACTTTCTTCATCCTTCTCGAAGTCATCCTGTTGGACTTTTGGCCAAAACTAGAGAGCCCCTCCTTCTTCTTCACCATCCGCCTCCATCTCTTGCCAAACCAGAGCAGCCGTCCATTGACACAGGAGACCAACCCCACAGATGTTGTCTCCGGCTTCCTCCATCTCTGCTAAATCGAGACGCGACTCTCTCTTCTTCGACTAGCCTCCAGCTGCCCTCTCCTTTTTTTTCGCTTCACTGCTAACAGCTACTCATTATAGAGAAGATGAAGAAATAAGAAAGGAGTTCAAAGGATAAAAACCATATTTGAAAAGAAAAAAACACCAGATCTCGTCTGGGTTCACCTAGGTCATAGGTCAATTCGTCGAATTGACCGGGTTTGGGTTTAATAACTATGTATCTCATTATTCAAATCTTGCATGTCCTACAATATATTCCTAACCTAATTTCTCATTCATAAGAAAAAATATTGCCCTAAATTAATTTTGAATTGATATTTTATATATAAAAACAATAAATTGCATTAGTTTCTAGATATAGGCGTGTTTTGATCATATCAAACAAGCTAATTTAGAAAACTAATTATATAGAAAATCAAGAATCTAATAATCATAAAATTAAAAAATATCCCTATATAAAAATTAAAAAAAATCATAAGTGAAGAATTTAAATATTATATGTGACCAACTTGTTTAAAAACTTCAAGAACACTAAACTATAAATTGTTCTAATGAGAATATCAGCGAACTAATCCTTAAATTTTGATGTTAGACAACTTTATAACATTTTTTTATCCAATTTCTTTTTAGTGAAGAACTTATTTTCTTTTACATGTTTCATACAATTATATTGAATTAGTTTATAAATAATATCACATGTTATTTTATTATCATAATATAACCGAATCAATTTTCTAAATGAATAGCTCAAATCCTACAACAAAAATCTTAAACGTAATGCTTCACAAAATTGAAGAGTTGTAGGTTTAAAATCCGCTTATGAAATTGAGTGAGCAACAACATCTTGTTTCTTATTTTTTCTACATATAAAAGTAAAGTAACTAGAACTAGATCATTTATCGTCTCCTACTTTAACAATCTGTATTTTTAATGATCAAAATTCTTTTTTTATGTGAAACCTTCATATATATCAATGCATAAGCCGAATATGATCTCATGTGTGCTGAGTACATTAATCTTTTAAAAAATAATACATTCTTTTACTAGTGTATCAAATGGTTGTATGTTTATATGCTAATTTCTTATAGAAGATCTAAGGTATATTTTTTGAAAACACAAAGAATTTTTTATGATATTAAGACTTTTAAGTTTCAAGAAAATACTTCAAAGGACCTAGATCTTTCATTACAAATTGTTTAGTCATGTAATCTTACAGGGACTTGTTTTTTCCGTAACCATCATATCATCATCTATATATATATATATATAGTGAGTATTGTGATTATGCCTTTATGGTTTTTTAGAAACAATGTGTGATTTGAATTGCTCTAATTGTGGTAAAAGATCATTATAGATCTTGTGAACCTTCAAAAACATGCTATTAGAGATTGTTTTGATCCATAAAAATAATTTTTTTCAACTTGCATTCTATCTAATTACTTTAGTATGGTGATATGGTCATTGTTTTATTAACTTTGACACTAAATCAAGAACATCCTCAATAATCAATAGATTTAGTATATCAAATTTGATTTTTATTTTTTTAATTGTTATTTGTTATGTTTTGAATTTTTTTTTCTTAAATGAATTTTCTTTTCAATTTCAACTCTCAATATTTTATTTCATCTTATATTTATGTTAAATTTCATTCTTATTTTTTATTGTAAATTTTTTTTTGCATAGGATCCTTTTTTTATTGAGATTTTATTTTTTAATTTTATGTGTCAGTATTTTTTTATCGGGATTTAGCTTCATGATTTTATTTTTTTTACTTTTAGGTTGGAATAATTTTTTTGTTTTATTTATCTATTGTCATTTTTTTATTGTATTATTAAATTAATTGTAATTATTAGATCTACGCCCGAGTATTAGATTTTTTTTTTTTAAAAAAAATATTATCATTACATGAGCATATATTTTTTTAAGTCTAAAAAAACTTAGTCAGTAAGTGGTATAACGTGAATCACCGATCTAGTCTACAGTACTATTAATCTTCTTTTGCTTGTGGACATTATAAATGGAGATAGAAACGAAGATGGGATATAGCATCCACATCTTCAATCTGCAACATGATGCAGGGAATAGATACATGAATATTTTCTTTACCTTTTGCTTTTAATGGGGAGGAAAACAAGGATTTTAAAGGAATTACATTTTTTTTCCCGGACAAAACACCATTTAACCTTAAATCAAATAATGAAAAAGTTGTCTAGACAAAAAGAAAAGAAAGAGCGAAGCCACAAAGTCCTCGGTAGAATATGATGTCTTCATACGTGCCTTGCTTACACGAAGAAGAATCCCTACACATAGAAGGGTCCACGGAACAACTTGATCTATATATGGCTAAAAGAAAGAAAGAAAAAAAGTTCATTTCTCCTAAAGAAATGGTCATGGGTTAGTCTTCAAGCTGGCTCTCCACCGTCCTTGATTTGCATAATTTTACTTGGCCAACATAGGGGTTAGGGCTCCCAAAGTAACATGGCTAGAGAAACATAAAGCACCGAGGCATGCAGAATTGGACAGCTGGGCGTCGCAGAATTACTGATCAGAGATGAGCTAGCGTAATCCTCTTTTTGAACAACTTGCCTGAGTATATGGTCATTAATTACTATACTTGGCAGATATAGCTGCACACTGGAGAATAATTAATTATAATGGGTTTTACAGCTAATTGGTGACAGGAAACAACCAATGCAAGTATCTACTGTCTGTGATGTCTCCCTTAGTGTCTCGAAAAACAACGTGACTTCTAGACATGCTCTTGGCTCTGCAGAGTTAACTTAGCTGTAATTGGCCGCACTTACTGTACACCCACGTTTTGTTTGTGGCAGGAATTGTGGAATATTTTGGAGAAAGGACCTCTTTTTGCGATAAAATTAAACAGCAATGATTAATAAAGTGACAATCATTTTGTTAATCTCTCTATCTCCCCCCCTGTGTTCTTTCTTTAGTTCCCTCTCTCTACTCATGCTGAGACACCATCCGTACCATAGTGGCATTTTGTGCTCTTATTAATTTCGGCCATTATTTTGGCTACAATTCCCTACCTCGGTTGTCAGTGTACAGCTTGCTTGCTTGTTCAGGATGTTCTTCTCTTCTGGGATTTAGATGTAAAAGAAGGAATTTCACAATTTCGAAATGTTTATGTTGTATCGCATGGTCAGGAATATTACCCTAAGTTCCGAAGTTCACGCTTTTTTGTGGTGGTTAAGTCCCAAGGCCACCATCCCGTTCTCGAGAATATTACCCTTGATCAGACCGATGCCTGGTTTTTGTTGGTTAGACTGCAGACCATCGAGCTATTTTGTTGCCGTAACCTTGCCGCTAATCTCTTGCTCCAGGTACGGTCTCCCAAGTTAAATCTATTACAAGAGCAATGTTTTGGGTTGGGACCCCTGAAGACAAAAGGCCGAAGTGATCGATGGCAGATTTCAAGACTAAAACGACATCGGCCTGGACATAAGTCAGAATTGTGGGCCATCTTGTCATGTGGGGTGTCTGTTGTTGTTTTTGTACCTAACCCCTCCCCCTCTACCCACAAGTGCATGTAAATCTCGGAGTTATTACAGTAGAATTTTTTTTAAAAAAGTAGTATTGTAACCTTGTTTAAAAAAATAACCTATGAGTCATGTGTGCTTCTAACATCACACATCTCCTTTTCAGCTTTAAAAAACATATGGTAGAGGTAATTTTATTAAAATACTATACTTATCACAACTAAAATAACTTCTTCAAATAAATTTTAAATCTCTACTATTTTTTTAAATAAATCTTTCATTGTACTATTTAAAAATAATTACTGTGTTATTTTAAAAAAAAATACTTATAATTATGGTTATATTCTAACTCATATGATGGGAGTATGTTGGAGCTTCACTTCATGTTAATTTAGGAACACTGTACAAACAACATTATATGAAATTAAAAAAAAAGTACAAACAACATTATATGAAATTAAAAAAGAATTATTTAAATTTAATTTTTTTTATGTTTTTAGACTATTTTAATATGTTGATATTAAAAATAATTTTTTAAATAAAAAATATTATTTTAATATATTTCTAAAAAAACACTTTAAAAAAAATCATAACCATACATTCAAACACCTTCTAATAGAGATAATTATGGAGAATATTTATTTTATTATGAACAATAAATACACCTTCTAATAGAGATAATTATGGAGAATATTTATTTTATTATGAACAATAAATACACCTTCTAATAGAGATAATTATGGAGAATATTTATTTTATTATGAACAATAAATACACCTTCTAATAGAGATAATTATGGAGAATATTTATTTTATTATGAACAATAAATATGTGATAACTTGCAAAATAATAAATTCAAGTGGTGTCGTATTTGTAACGTAGAAGACGAAGAATTCAGGTGGACAGTAGGTTTATGTATAAACATCACCGAGCATGTCATGTTTGTTAACAAAAAAGAAAAAAGAAAAAAGAGGTAGCCGTCTCGGGGGAAAAGCAAAGGGCTCGATGGGCTTGCCAGTATTATTGGACTCTGGTCCTCTGGGCTTATTTTGGGCTTACTTTATTCTTATTATTGGACTCTTGTCTTCGGTTTTGCCTTTCTCCTCCCAGTTTTCTTGCCTCCTGCTGATCGATTATGCATTTTTTTTACCTGACCGATTTGGGCTTTATTTTTTTTTATATCTTTTATTTCTTGGTTACTGTTTGGGGCTTTCTTCTTTTCTTTTCTTTTCTTTTTTCTTTGATTTTCTTTGTTACTGTTTGGAAGTATCGTCCAAATAGAGGCCTGTGAGAATTCAGATTTAAAAAAAAAAAATTATCTTTTTATATTATTTTAATATGCTAGAGCTAAAAATAAAAAAATTATTTTAATATATTTCCAAATTTCTCCTACGTGTCTCTGATCTTCTGCAACAGTATGTTCATGATGTTATTGCTATGTGAAATCAGAGGTCCAGGAAAGTAAGGCCCAATCATCCAGTATACATCTTGACATTCAAAAAGGCGAAAACACTTTTATGCGGTGAGCGTGGATCGAACACGCGACCTTCAGATCTTCAGTCTGACGCTCTCCCAACTGAGCTATCCCCGCGGATGTAATTAATCCTTCTATTATAATATATAGCTTTTTCAAAAAAGACAGGAACTTCGATATTCTGTCTTGGATTTGGTTATGGCACACCATCTGGGAGGATTTTAAGATGAAGGGAAGGGAATGCAAATTTGACGTCGCAACTCTTTCGTGCAGGGAAGGAAAAGAAAATGAGGGTTTCTCTTTAAATCTCCTAAATCCTACAACAAAAAACGAATTAATTTGAGTTGATCTTGAAAATCAAAGCTTCGAGATCAAAACACAAATGAGGAAAGGCAGAAGCGTTCTTCTTTTATTACTATTACAAATACCAAAGAAAAAACTTTACTATGGATGGCACTTTGATTTTTTTTTTTTTATCTTATTCTTGAACTTTATTTATTTGCTATTTTATCCTCGCAGTCAATGTTAGTATCACTTTATGTGATAATATTTGTTTTTATTTCCATCCTATGATGTATGCAAGGTATATATGAGTATTTTGTTTGTAAGTTAAACATCAATTTTATAATAAAAAATAATTAATTTGTTAATGGGAAGAATTAAAAAAAAAAGAACCAGATTTTTTTAAAAATATAGAGATTTCAATTTTTATTAATCCAGAGGCATGGAAAACTTGGTTTGGTCCTTGAAGTTTTAAATATTTATATTATTTGCTATTTTATAATTTTATATTTAGATTCTAAATTTTATTTTATTTGTATTCCAATCATGAGATTGAAAAAACAGAGAAAAAAAGTTGAAAAAAAGAATGAGAGAGAAAACATTTAATCAATCACATTTTAAACCTAAAAAATATTAATTTTAATGACAATAAATTTATTTCAGGGAATAGATTTTAATGGAGATATTTTCTCCCTTCCAATATAAATCAGAGTTTGTTAATTTTTTTAATTTGGTTTGATTTTTTATTTTAAAAGTAGCTAGATGGTTGTTCTTTTTTACTCTGACGAATGGGTTTATTGAGTTTTTTAGGTTTATAGGATATTCTTAAGATATTTTTAAGTAAAAATATATTGAGAATAGATTTTTAAATATTTTTAAATAAAAAAACTTAAAACTTTATTTTTCTATAATTAGAAATGACCAGAAAAATGAACTGGGAATGATACATCATTCATTTATGCAAGTAAGCGACTTGCCATCCAAGATATTTTAAAAATATTTGGGTGGATGAATTGTTACTCACCCTTCAGCTTGTTGTTCTTGGTTTTGCTAGGTATACAGGCTTGATTTTCTAGACGCGGCAACACTTGTTTTTTTCTGTGTGTGTATTTTGAGTCATGGCCTTCTTCTTTTAATTATGTTTTTTCATTTTCTTCAAATAAAGTTATGAAGATAATATTTACAATATTGTTTAGCTGTGCCATTATTTTTAAATAAGATTATAATACCTCGCATTATTGTTCGAAATGACATGAACACTCTCTTCATATTTTCTCTCTATATTCAAATATGTAGGTTAATAAACAAATATTCAAAAAATTAAGGATGAAGGTATAGCTTTGTTAACAAAGTTCGTTGCAAATTCAAGCAATATTCAACATTTTTTTTCCTCCAGACCATTCACCATTCTTCCACTTCCCAGGTCAAGTGGCATCCCAGGAATACCTTTCTTTTTCCTTTTATTTTCATATGCTTTGCTTGCCCCTAAACCCAGCTTGTGGTTTAAAAAAAAAAAAAAAAACCATGTAAAAATTTAAAACTTTTAAGAGGCGTTCTCCAACTTTATATATATTGGTGGACTTCTGGCTTGGATTTAAAATTAGACGCCTATGGTTAGGCCTGTCTAGTTGTGTGATGATTTAAAAAGGAAAGAAAATAATCTATCAAACTAATTTAGAATAGATAAGAGATACTTTAAAACTAGGTTGATAGCAATAGAAGATAAACATGACAAAAATTATAAAATAAAATTATTATCCATTTAAATATTAAAAGATAAAATTAAAAAATAGATCAATCAAGAAAAAAATTTTAAAACAAAATACTTAGAAAAAAATAACAATTAAATTTGATATAGAAAACAAAACAAAACAAAACAATAAGGAATGGAATTAAAAAATAAAATAAATCAAGAAAATAATAATAATTAAAATATTGAGGATCAAATTAAATAGAATTAAATAACAAGTAATGAAATTGAAAAAAAAAATCAGTTTTAAAACTAAAATAAATAATAATAAAAAATATAAAAATTAAAATTAATATAAATATAATATAAATTTCAAATACAAGAGAATTGAAGAAAATGTTTTTTGTGATAATACGCACTTTAACATTGTTATCAATTTTTGTGTGTAATTCCGCGTAATATCCTTTTGACTTTATAATTAAAGTACTCTCGTCTTAATTTAGAATTATTTAAGGCCCTACTTGCATGGTATCATTATTACTATGTGCATAACTAAATACATAAATTGTCAATAATAATAATAGATTTGGAATAATTATAAATCCTATCCCTCTAGATTGTTTGCTACTGTATTATATATAAAACCTTCAAATACATAACATACATATAAAAAAAAAATTATTTCTTGAGATTGATGCATCAAACAATATACAAGTATATTTTTAAAATTAAAACAGTAGTAGAAGTAAATTTAGTTTTTGATTAAAGTGTAAATTCTAGTGGTAAATGAACGAAAAGAAACTTCGATAAATATCACACACGGATGCTATCCAGGTATGCTGCAGCCATGGTCAAAACTCCAAAAGGTGGAAAACATTTACATGAGGAATTCGTCTGCATAGGACATAGTGATGTTTCCACATCAGATTTTCTTAATTTCATACATGGGCATCGCAGTGTTCCTTTGCCTTGTCAAAAAAGTTGGGCCACAGGCCTAAGTACTGTCTCAAAATTAAGAAAAAGAGAGAGAGAGACGCCTGGACATCAAGCTGTCCAGGCTAGCTACAGACGACGAGGACTGCAGCTTCATGCCCCAAGATTTCAGTTAGTCATTGGTCCAAACAGGCTGGAGAGCTTCTGGCAGAAACGAAACCTGCCAGGCTACCAGCCAAAAAGCAAACAGAACTTAAGAAAACTCAAGGAGAGGCAACATGCTTGCCACGCTGTTGCTCATTATAGTGACGGGGATAAAGCAATGAAAGTAGTATTCCATCAGAAACATCCACAGCAAGAATAAATGCAGCCCTCGTCGCCAGTTGAAGATTATGGGAGCCTGGGATATTGGAACCAGTGCTCGGCATTTGAGATTATTTTAAAATCCAATGATGATGATTGTGTTTTCATGTTGAAACCAAAAGGTAAAAGAGGAACTTCATTATTTCTTCTTCTTCCTCGCACATTTAAAAGCAACGAAAGTGGCATTCCATCAAAAACATTCGCAGCAAGAATAAATGCCTGCAGACCAATTTTTACCAAAACCGTGTAAATATTCATAATCTGCAAGAACAAGTAGACCAGTGTGATTGTGCAACCGTTTGTAAAAGAGACTGAAATTCTTGATGACGAATTCGATCATCATGGTTGATGATTGCGGTCTAATATTGTCCATCATTTTCCTTCAAAAGGACGCAACGGCACTTTCCGTTGTCGGACTCGACCGAGATTTGGAAAGTGGGTCACGAACCATAACTGTAATTGGCCCACTTAAGACAATGTGTCCTCTGTTTCCACAATAAGATATTTTGGATGAACTTTTCCAAGCCATGTGTCCTTCAGATTTCGGCCGAGTCCATGAGAAGAAATTCACGGGCCACCTAGTCCTAGACCACGAGTCATGCCTTGCCATCCCTAGGCTGGGTATAGAAAACGAGGAGAACGAGAAGCAAAAGACCCTTTTGCCTCCCCCTCATTCTGTGTTTAAAGTGTCTGTTTCTTCTTTTTCTTCATCTATTCCACCTCAATCGCCAAGTCTAAGTTGTCATTTTATTTTTTCAACAAAGGGTAATCACCTAGCCAAGCCAATCTTTGGCCTGTACCATCCATGATCTGTATTATCGCAACACCTTTACAGCTTTACCATAGTTTCTACAAGAGTGATAGAGATGTGTGGTAAGATATTGGCTTGCATCAAATAGATTCACAAGATTATGGACTTGCTCATCGTTATGGGAGTCGTATGACAAACAACTTTAGAGTCACGAGCATGCCTTTCCATTAAAGGTTTGATTAATGTTATAAACTATTATGTGTTTTTAAATGAAAAATGATCAAAAATATTATTTTTTTTGTCCAAAAAGTTACTTTCCAATCAAATCTACAAATGGATGATGAATAGCTTGCCTTCGCTGTTTTTTTTAGATGAACACACACAGGCTTGACCTTACAGTGCAATGGCCTTCTGTGTTATTGGTTAGGAATGCTGACCTGTTTAGACCTAGACTTTTGGTCTCTTTTTATAAAGATTTTAAGATATGTTTTTTTTAAATTAATTAAAAATAATGAAAACATACTATTTATTTTTTTAACTTTAATTAAAATTAATTAGAATAAAGTAATTTTATTTTTACTCGTTTTTTTTCAAATAAGATTATAACATTTATTTTATAGAATTAGCAAACACTCTTTTTGTACAATTCTCTATATTTTTTTATTTTTCTTGTAAATATTTATTTTTATTATTATATTATTAAATAAAAATATATTTTAAAGAGGTCTCCTTGACAACGCTCTCGTATATTATTTTTATATTTTTCTAAATATAATAATATCTAATTATGTTTAAAAATATATAAGTTTAATAATAATATATATTAAGGATAAATTACAAAAATAATTATTTTATCTTGTATATTATTATCAATTATAATTTTATTTACATCTTTTATTATGTTATGTTTCTTTATCTTTATTATTTTTGTTTTTTTATAACAAAATAGTAATCAAATACTACTACTTTAATATTCATGTTTTTTTTATTCCTCCAGTCAATTATTAGGAGGTGTTAATGTTTTTCTTTAAATTAATTTTTTAATATTTTTTATCATGTTAATGTATTAATATTAAAATATTTTTTTTAAATAAAATTTATTACTGTATTCCAGACACCCTTTAGATGACAATGGCCGATTGCCCCAGCTTCTTATCTCCATTCGCGGACCTTTAAAGAATCATCCATCGGCGCATGAGATACCTAGTAAAGACGAGTAACATGGACCCCTGATCTCCTTGACGGCGTGTTTGTTTCAGCAGTCTACTAGTTTTTTAACAAGCTTTTCAAATTGTTTTTCTTATTAAAAAATAAATAAATTTATGTTTTTTATTTTTTAATAATTTTTACATTACAATTCCATTACTATGTTTACATCATAATTATTCAACTTAAATCCTGTTTATTTCTTAAAAAATAAATTTTTTTAAAATAATTTTTTTTTATGATATTTGATAATATAATAAAAAATAAATTAAAAAATACTTTCTAGTATTTGGTTATGTGATTAACTTTATAAATTATTTTAAATAAAATAAGGATAAAATTTGATAAATAAAATTTTTAATTAAAAATAATAAAAGAAGAACAAATAATAATCATTATAAAAATGAGGATAAAAATTAATATAAAAATCAAATTTTAAGGAATGAAATTTTAAAAAAATCATAATATATATATATATATATTAATTAAAAGTTTGATTATCAAATTTGATACGATTAGCAAGTAATATGATATTCTAAATTTTTTAAAATTTTTAAAAAGTATTTTCCGTTTAAAATAAAAAAATATTTTTCTGAAAATCAAATTAAATTTTTCTTTAATTAAAAGGTTTTTCTGATATTTTTCTAAAAATCAAATTAAATTTTTCTTTAACTAAAAGGTTTTTTTATTGATCAACAAATACAAAAAAAATTAAAAAAATAATTTTTAAAATATCATTGTCCAACAAAATCTTTAATTAAAAAACATTTTTATATAAAAACATTTACAAACACACAATTATCAATCATGGTCACACAATACAAATAGTTAAATAATAAATACCAATTCTCTATGATTAACTGGTCCAACATGAAATCCCAAATCCAATAATCAAAATAAAAATAATCATAGCAGGCATAATCCCATAATTTCAAGCAGTGAACCCACTAGAGACAACACTGCAAGCACATAAGCAGCAGTGGGCATCAGCAATAAAGAATGAAACAAGAACGGAGACTGTCGGCGACTGCATGGGGCCTCTCTCATCTTATTGCATGTAGACTGAATCAGCAATTCCGAAGTTCCACTCACCTGGCGGACTCACCGCGTAAAAATCACAGGAGACCCGTTCCATTCACCGCCCCGCAGGGTAAATCTTATTAGTTCTTGTAGATTTGGAGATGTTTCACTTTGATCTGTCTGGTTTATCAGTCCCGAGGGCAAACTCAGTGATTTCTCAAAAAGCTGCAATCCAGGACCTTTGGCTGATGAATAGCTAGCAGGAGCCAGGGGCTAGCCCACCTTTAGAATTACTTTTGTTTATCTCCATATTTTTGAGCTTTGAAGAAATTTCTCGGAATACTTCTCCCTCCATATTTAAGAGCACGGAGGGAGAAGATGAAAGAAAGACGAGAAAAATGCAAGAAAATGAAATCATCGATAAGTTTTTTTAAGGCCATTTAACAACCAAGAAACAAAGTAGAGTCACTTGATTTTTTGTGAGCATTTATCTGTATAGTATCATTTCATTGTCTGGCTTTCTTCTTTAATTTAAACATTTTTATTCCTGTGGGATTTAGATTGGGATATTTTAAAAACCGTGGTGTCAAAATGAAAGATTTCTTAATAAAGGGGCTAAAGAAGAGTTTACAAAAAGAAAAGGGGTGAAAATGAGGGAAATTTATATCCAACTTGGAGTGTTCAAACAAAACATAAACAGAAGGGATTTAGCTGTTGTGTTTTTTATTTTTTTAGTTTTAAATTATTTTTTAAAATTTATTTTAATGTGTTAATATTAAAAATAAATTTTAAAGAATAGAAAAAAATATTATTTTAAAATATTTCTGAATCAAAACACTTAAAAAAAATAATCTCTAACATATTTAAAATAAAAATAAAAAGCAGAGTCTCATCTGTGTGTGAACGTGAGGGTGTCATTTCACATATAATATTACAAAGAGAATAAGTTCCTTTCTTGTTCGCAATTTCGCATTCATTCTCACTCCTCGCTGTTTCTGTCTCGCATCCTTCTCCCTTTTTATTTTTTTAATTCAACATCTTATTGATCAGAGACCCACGATAAAAAAAAAAAAAAACAGCCCCCATTCCCTCTCCCATTTGCCGATGCCATCAACTAAAAGACAACAAGCATACACGCTTAACTCTCATGGCCACCACCACCACCACCACAACTACTTCAACAGCCAAAGCTCAACTTATTAAAGTCCAAGCTCAGCCCATCAAGCCCAAACGCCGTAGATTCCGTGAAACCACCATTTCCTCCTCTGCGTCCACCACCACATTAAATAACTCTGAATCCGCCAGCTACTTGACCCAAACCCAAAAACATGACCCACCAACAATAGCCTCTCCAGATAACTTTTGGTTCTGTCCAGCTTCTAAACCTCTCCGAACTCCGCCTCCACCATCACCTCCTCCACAGAAAACCCGTTTCCCCATTAACCATAGTCCACAACCTGACCCGGTTACAACCTCACCTTCAGAATTCAAGATCCTGTTGTCTCCAGGAAGTCAGTCACCAGTGATGGAATTTACAACAACAACACTACTAACAAATGGCCACCACCAAACTGCTTCTCCAAATGAACACTCATCTTTCCCTTCTAGTTTTACTAAGTTTAACTCTGCACTCACTGCCGGTTTGTTGAACCCTATGTCACCTCCACCACCTGATCATAAACCCCGGTCAAGCCCGACCCTTTTTGAAATGATGGCTAGTGAACCCGAAATTCAACCCAGAAACACAACCCAGATACCCATTATCGGCAATAATGGAAATATCAATGTCAAAAACACACAGAGCAGTCAAATGTCGGTTCAAGATAGACAAGCTTTAATCTTGCAACGTATAACTAACATTCTGGGAAACAGGAGTCCTGGTAATCAGTTTAATGATTCGAGTTCTAGTGATGTGAACTTGACATTGAGTTCTAAAGATGGTATTAGTGTTTCAATGAATGTGCATAGGCAGATCTTGGTGGGTCATAGTCGGTTTTTTGCAGTGAAGTTGTCGGATAAGTGGGCTAATAAGCAACAAAGGATGTATGCTCCTTATGTTGTGGAGATTGCTGATTGTGATGATGTTGAGGTTTATATTGAGACTCTGAGGTTGATGTATTGTAAGGATCTGAGAAGGAAGCTTATGAAAGAGGATGTATCTAGAGTTCTTGGTATTTTAAAGGTAAAGTCTTTGTTTTTTAATTTTTGTTGTTGTTAGACAGCAGAGACAGAGAGTAAATTGGCTTTTTTTTAACATAAGTTGATATGTTTAGTCGAGAAGAAACTATGGAAATAGATAGGTACAGTTAAAAACTTTATTTGTGTTTTTGGTAGTTGAGGAAATGCAGGCTGTTCTTGTTTTCTGAAAGTTTTGATCTTTATTGTTGACTGAATTTTTTCATGAGGTGCTAAATCTGTTTATTGTGTTTTTTTTTCCTTTTCTTTTTTGCAGGTTTCTGCAGCAATTGGGTTTGATGCTGGGGTTTTATCTTGCTTGGAGTACTTAGAGGCTGCTCCATGGGCTGAGGATGAAGAAGAGAAGGTGGCTTCACTTCTATCGGAGCTTCGCCTTGAAGGGGTTGGAGTGAGTGAAGTTTTGAAGAGGGTTTCTGTTGAAGTCACCAATGGAACTCAAGATGGTGGCGACAATGAAGAAGTGCTTCTCAAGCTTTTACATGTAGTTCTGGAAGGGAAAGATGAGAAAGCGAGGCGTGAGATGAAAGGATTATTGTCAAAGATGCTTCGTGAGAATTCTTCTCAGAATGACCTTCGGAAAGAGTCATTGTACCTGGCATGTAATGGGTGTTTGCAATTGCTTCAAGACCATTTTCTCCGGGTAGCTTCAGGGGTTTTGAATGATGTTGGACAAATTGCGCGGCAAGCAGATAACTTGCATTGGATTTTGGATATTTTGATTGATAGACAGATCGCTGAAGATTTTTTGAAAACATGGGCCTCTCAATCTGAATTGTCTGCTGTACATTCTAAAATTCCAACTATTCACAGGTATGAGGTTAGTAGAGTTACAGCTAGGTTGTTTGTTGGGATCGGAAAGGGGCAGCTGTTGGCTTCCAAAGAAGCAAGGTCTTTGCTTCTACAGACGTGGTTAGTGCCATTTTATGATGATTTTGGTTGGATGAGGAGGGCAACAAAAGGCCTTGATCGACATTTGATTGAAGATGGTCTTAGCAACACAATTTTAACTCTGCCACTGGCTTGGCAACAGGATATTTTGCTTGCTTGGTTTGATCGATTTCTGAATTCTGGTGAAGATTGTCCTAATATACAAAGGGGATTTGAAGTTTGGTGGAGGAGGGCATTTTGGAGACGTGGTGGTGAGCAGGAAAGGACACGGCCAATAAGAATTACAACGGCAACCATTGAGAACTCATAACAAGTTAGAGCTTCCATGATGCAGGATATGATGGTGAAGAGGTGACGGTTTCATACAGGTCAGTTGTGATCAGTTTGGTCCTGACTGCAAATCAACGATTCTCATTCTTCTTCCTTTCTAAACCAGGGCCAACAAATCATGTTGGAGTGAAAATTGCATAGAGGTGAATGGCGTGTTCTGAGTCCTGAAATAGCTAGGTTTAGTCTGGAAGAAGATTGAAAGAATTTGGATGCTACTTCCACAATTTATTGGGATTAAAAAATAATAGAGATTGCTTCTTTTGTTCAACTTGATACTTAATTCAGTAGTTGTCTCTCTTTATTACTCTTACATTGCTTTTTATCTTGTTAGGTTAGGTGTGTCCTAATCATCATATATAAAATTGTTCTTTAAATTATGATCATCACTTGAGTGTATTGCTTCTCTGTTTGAAGGGGACAATCTGTTTTCTATTTCTAGACCAGGATCGCTGCTGGTTTTTTGTCTGAATCCTTTTGGATTGGTTGGTCTTTCACAATGTAGCTTACTCATGGTATAATATGAATATCTGAGAAATGCAACGGGCTCTCACAGTGTCAATACTTGAGAATGCATGTGCGGGTTAATGCTGGTATGTTCTTTTGAAACATCATGCATGATGAAACTCGGTTCTTATTTCTTAGTAAATGGCCTTGTTGGCAGAACCGAACTTCCTCGAACTCTGTCATATGTCAGGAAGGAAGCAATAAATAAAGGCTCAGGTATCCTTTTCAAATTTCCTTCTTCTACAAAACATTTTAAAATTCTCCTTCACCTGTTGAAGAACATTTTCTTCTCCTTGGTTAATATAATCATGGTTGCTGTATTTATTGGCAATAGCCAAATTCTTTGCAATCTCTGTTCTCACGTTGAAATATTGTTCAATCCTTTTCTTTTGGGCAACGTTTGCCTGTATAAATACGTTGCCTGTAAAAGCCTCGGATATATGATTCGTTGTTTTGTGGTTGAGAATCTTGAAACAAAGTTTCGGCTTCCATTTGCAACCTATTGTCTCGTTTTTACATGTAATGTACCCAAGATCAGAGCCGCAAGTTCAAGGGTGACTGGTGATGAAAGCTTCATTGGAATTTGGAAACCTAGTTTCAAGGACTTGCAATTGAATGGCCAAACAGTAACTTAAGGTGGGCTGTTGGTGGAATTTGAATCAGTGTAGAGAATGCTTTTCTTATCAAATCACTAAAGTGTACTGATAAATATTTCATCAGTACTCTCCGTGCAGTAAGTACTAACTAGCACGGTGGCTGTGTTGAATCCTTTTTGCCGTGGGCTACATATCCAATCACAAACTATATAATGAACTGTTCATCAAACTGTCACCTTTAGGTTTTTTTTTTTATTCTTTTATGTTTTTGGGGGGACCAAAATCTCATAGCAATGGCACCTTTTCTCCTTTTATATGAATGAAAGAATTCATTAGTAAGAAAAAAAGCGTTAAATTAAAGAGCTCACGTTGCTTACAAATTAGTACTAAAAAGGAAAGAATCAAAGAAAAACTCAAATTCTGCTAAAAGACTGATGAAACAATCAACCAACCCCAGCAAGCAACGGTGCTGGTGAAATTTAACCATATTAGAATTGTGAAGAACTTCACGCAGTAACTTGGAGTCTGGACAACAGAAACAATTTGGTTGACCAAAGCCCGCAGGAAGGCCACCTTATCACATTGTTCAAATTTAAGCATCAAAGAATTTATTGGATGACAACGAGCTGAATATGGGTTTTTCATTTCTATATTCCCAAGACAGCTCAACAGGGGATGTAGCTCAGATGGTAGAGCGCTCGCTTAGCATGCGAGAGGTACGGGGATCGATACCCCGCATCTCCATTTTCTCTTGGCCACGATTCAGCTGTATTTTATTTTATCGTGCTAGTGTTTGAGGTTATGCCCGTAGAATGAGACGCCAGAAGAGACATAAACAAGCCATTACTCTGATTTTGCTACACCTACATTTCACAGTAATTGACAGCAATTCAACCATCGATTGGATCATTCTCAGAGATGTTAATTAGAGAAATGTATCTAGACAGTTGCGCCTCCTTTTTCCTGTGGCAGACTCTGTTTATTGTCTTCCTTCACACATAATTGTATGTTTCAACAAGTGTTACAGTCTGGTAGCGAGTTCAATTATTCTTCTTCATGACAGACTTGACAAGGAGGAACCCTAGTAATCACGCCCCAGAAAAGAGGGCCAAATAGTAAGAACTCGCCCCGGAGCTAGTCTTACAAGGCGCAGCCCTAAACGCCGCTGATCAATGCTTTCTGACTCCAGTCTGCTTGACAAGGTTCAACCTCTTCTACATCTGCGTAACTAGTTGAGGAAACCGTACATCTTTCTTTGATTCATCATTGGCGGTCGTCATGTTTAAAATGGGTGAAGAAAGAATTCATCATAGGAAAATCATAGTTCAATTCACCTGGTCTTGCAAATTTTTGCCTTGATCAGAAACCATAAGGAAAAATTAAAACCTCGATATGATCGTTTATCAGCATTGTGTTTGGAACCTTGAAGTGTACTAAAATATGAGATTAGTTTTATAATTACCATTCTTGATCCTTAAGCATTTCATCTGTCAACCCAAACTCCTTTAGCTCTTCTTCAGTGTGATGCATCAATAAGCTGTACCTATAAAATATAGAATTGTGTGCAAAATACTTCGTCAAGTGTCCCCCCCATACTCAATTCTGCACATCAGAAATGCAGAAGACAACAAGAATTACCTTCCACCAAAGCCTCTCTCCATGACGACCATTCCTCCATTCCCAAAGTTATGGAGTTTCTCATATTGCTCAACAGTCCATTTATACCACCTCATTAGAAACACACGAAGTGTGAGACCATGAGAAACTATCACTAAGTTCATGTTTGGACTTTGTTCACCGGGAGGCTGAAAGCGTCCTATATCAATGTCTGCTCTGAGTGTTTCTCTGAATCCTGTTTCATTAACACTGCATAGCATCAAAATGCTTTATTTTTCTCTTCGCGACTGAGAAAGGCTAAGATATTAGACAAACCTGTGATTCTATCATAAACATCAGCTGCCGATTCTCCATTGGGAAATCGGAAAAAGAATCGACCATAGAGCATTCGAATAGCCTTTTCAGCTCTCATCCTCTCTCTATCCTGAAAATTGCCTTTCAAGAAAAACATAAACAGGATTTATTTAGGCAGATTGTATTGGCATTCAATAAATATCTGTTTTACACATAAACTGGCAGGCTTGAATTGTTTTTTCCACTTTGCATGTACTCTCTTTTCTGCTTCCAATCATTGGCCTAATACAGTGTCTGAAGGAACTTACCGAAATCTTGCTCGCGCAGACGAGGCTCTTCTCTCATACCGGCAATTCTTGAGCGCTCAAATGCTCTGGCCAAATTCTGTAATGTTTCACGAGTCCTTTTATATGGTGACACATAGAAGTAAACCTTCCAATCATCGGCCTCATCTTTCTCAATCATCTCCCTGATTCTCTTACCACATTCTTCAGCCTGAGCCTTTCCTTTCGCAGTGAGGGCGATCTTCGGATCAGCGATCCTTGTATAGACACTCTCATCAACATTTCCTTGGCTTTGTCCATGCCGAACCAGTATTATACGGCGAGGCCTGGGAGGACGATTATTTGACGGTTGTTTTTGTAGACTCTTTTCAGGAAAACTGGCCTTTCCATTTGCAGAAAGTTCAATGCTCTCATTTTGGGTTTTACAGCATTGGATGAAACTTGATTTAATCAGTTTTCGCGGCGGAAGTAGCAGTGATGAAGCTGGGGAGGTTGTGAGGGAATGTATGGCCATTGCTTGAGAAGCAACAAAACATATGATAAAGAAAATGAAATAAAATTAGGTGAAACATGTCTAATTGAAGCATGTTTCCTGCGAAATCTTGACCTGTATACTGTTCTACGAGCATGCTACTGCTACATGGCTATCCTGAAACATGTCAAATTTCATTTCTGTTTGCAGAGAGGACCACAAAAACGAACGGTTCACAATGAAATGTGGTGGCCCAAGCACCTTGTATTTGTGGGCTATATTTTCTCTTGTGACACCATTGTTTTCACGTCGCGCCATCATTTCTTGTGCCCTTAGTGCGTTTTCTGTTTTTTTCCGATGGCTATGCGTTTCGGTTTTAATAAAAACGGACCCTTTTTCTTTTTGTTATTTTGTGAATATATTCATGATAAACACAAACAAAAGAGGGAGGAGACAAAGTGAATTGAATCATTGAAATTAAAATGTGTTCAATAATATGGTTAGGATGTGAACAAATTACAAGCTTTTTTTTTAGATTAACGGGGTGTTCGGGCCAGCTTGCGCGTACCACGACTAATCCCACAGGCCCTGAAGTTAACGACCATGTAAGCCTCCAGTGGCCATCATATGAGCAACCAAGGACTCGAACCTGAGACCATAGAGGGAGCAAACCTCTTAGTCCCAAGTTTTTACCACTTGACCACCACTTAGATGGTTAACTACAAGCTTTTTCTGCAAATACCTGCAAGCGCCCTTGTTGTTGTTTGCCAAAAAAAAATTTTTTGTTAAATTATTTTTGTATTATTTTATTGTGATGATGTTAAAAATAAATTTTTAAAATTTAAAAACATTGATATTTTTAAATTATTTTAATGTATTAATATTAAATATAAATTTTAAAAAATAAAAAATATTATTTTAATATATTTTTAAGTGAAAAATAACAATTACCATGATATAAAATATTACTTTAGAAGGCATTTGATAATACAACCAAAACATTTTTTGCTCAGAATTTATTTTTTACTTAAAATTTATTTTTTAATGTATTAAAATTAAAAATAAATTTTCCAAAAATATTATTTTAACATATATTTTTTAAAAAATAAACTTTATTACACTCTCATACTAATCATAACAATGTGCGTGTAGCGGGTCAAATGCGTTTCACTTGTGTGATGGCTATTCCATTAATTGTGTGGTGAAGGTGTTGTCTTTCGTGTCCGCTACGTTGTCCACTTGTTTTTATCTTTATTATTATTTACTAATAATAAGAGCACTTGCCCGCCGGACACGCCAAATTTTGTTTTACATAACAAAAATAAATCTGTAAACATTTTCTTCAACCATAAATAATAAAAAATTTGATTGTGTGCAAAATAGTTGTTTTACATGTTTAATAAAATAAGTTAAGAATTATATATATATATAAAAAAATAAAAAAATAACACTAATTTTATATTAAATTAATAAGTTAAGATAAAAATACATGTTAAAATATATAAGTGAGATGCTCTTCAAAATCTTTTTTATTTAATAATATAATAATAAAATTATTTCTTATAAGAAAAGTATCAATTTCAACTCCATTGAAAAAAATAATTTTCTACATAATTCTTGCTTTTCTTATCAATATAGTTTTTCATTAAAAAAATCATATTTTTATATTGATTCTTTATCATGATAAGACTCAAAAGCAATTATAATAATTAAAAAAAATAGATGATTTGAGATAAGGATAATTTTTTTTCCTTCAATTAAAACTCCATTATCTCATTAATTTCCTCTATTTTCTTTGCCATGATTTTTAATAAAAGTTTGTGTGAATGAAAATAAAGGATTTAAGAAAAAATAATAATTAACCCATTTGAAATAAGTAGAGAAAATACATCCCGCCAATCTAAACCTCACTCACATATTAACACATATCTTGATTGTTTTGGAAAAAAAACATATTTTTTAATTGCAAGTAATGTTTTCTGAACAAAATCTATGATGATATTAAAAGTAAACCAAAACAAAAAGAAATATTCAAACAAAATCTAAGTATTCTTATGTGATTGAAAATATAAACATGATAAAATAATATTAAAAATTAAAAAAAAACATAAATTGAATATCTATAAACTTACCATTTTATCTCATAGGTGCACAATAATTGAAAAACAAATTACTAACATCCTCGTAAAAACCTAAAAAGTTATTAGATAACCATGAAAAAATTGAAAACTAATCTCAATATTAAGTCAAGTGTTTTTTTAGTGCATTTAAATTTAAATCCAAAAAAAAAATGCAACAAAATCAATCTCAAACACCTAATTCAATAGAAAAATGATAAAAAACACGAGGGCCTTTTAAGGCCAGGCTCAGGCAAAAACATAACATGTTATTCATTTTTATTAAAAAAAAAATACGACACGAGATCTAAAAAATTATGGTTTGATTTTTCAAAATTCATTTTCAAGTTTTTTTTTCATTTAAAAACATCTAAATCATAAATTAATATTATATAACTATGGTTTCAATTCATGTATAAATATTTAAAAAAAATTACAATGGGCTTCTTATATTTTGATTTTATTTTTATTTTTTATTGTTGAGAAATTAAACTTTATATTTTTTTATTAACATAAAAATATTTAAAAAAATAAATAAATTAATCTTCATATATAATATAACAAACACACAAACAACATATTATTTTTAGTCTCTTTCTACTTCTTAATTTTTTCACTTCTCTCTCTCTCATCATCTTTTCAAAAGACAATAGATTTTTCAATTAAAAGAAAAAAATTCATACAAATTATAAAAGTTATAGGTATTCTTTTCCACATAAAGAGAAAAACAAACTCTCAAGCATGTGTTGAACTATTTGGTATTGTAATTGAAACTGTATTTTATTCCAATCATAATTTATAATCATTTGATAAATATTTAAAATAAAAATTTTAAAAATAAATCTCACTAAAAATTAAGTTTACACCAACAATTTTGTGAAGCAGAAAATTACTGCTTTTCAATTCACTTTTACCCTCTACTATCAAGGAAAAGACAAGCCCACCCTGTTGTTTGCTTCATTCCTTCTCAGCTTAAATAAGAGTATTTTTTTAGAATGATCATCATTTGGATACTATAAAGTGGATTTACATGATACTATTTACGTGAACAATAATACTATTGAAATTAATTCATAGGTTATTGTCCGTGTGAATAATAACTTCACTATTCATATGAACAGTATTTATTGAACAACATCTAACCCAAAAAATTTAATTTTTTAAAATTATATTTTATTTGAAAAAACTAGTATTTAATATTACTTAATAACAATATATAAATTAGAAGGAGATCGTATAATTAAGTAGTATTTGTAGAATTTAATTACAATTTTAATTTTATTTTTGATGATATTTTACTTAATTTTGTTGCGCGCTCAAAAAACCATGAAAACTGTAGTCTTTGTTAGATTAATTTCATATGTGATGAAATTATAGATAAGTTAATGAAACAATTAAAAATATTTGATATGAAATATTATTTATTTAATGATGTAATAGTGGTAGTTAAATTTATAATATTTAAATTAAAATCATTAATATATATATATTAGTTATTTTATAACTTCAATTTGAAAAGCATGTTTAACCAAATATATTGAACTACTTTTTATTCAATCTTAATTTCAATCATAGTTCTAATTAAATATATATAAATATCAAACAAATCTCAATTAAAAATACTTTTTATAAAAATACTTTTTTTAAAATCATAGTTATAAAAGTTACCATAATATCAAATATATCAGAAAATACGATTAAAATCATGTTCCCTCAAGTTTTTTTTTTAATTTTAGTTAAAAATTATTTTTTAATACTTTCAAATCATTTTAATATGTTAATCTTAAAAATAATTTTTTAAAAATAAAAAAATATTTTTTAATATATTTTTAAATAAAAAATACTTTAAATTATAACCAATACCATAATTTTAAACAGACTCCTTATTAAAAAAAGTAATGCAGTTCAAGGTCAAACTTAAAGAAAAATCCTGTTGCACCTGAAGCTAAGTAAAAACTAAGTGAATTTAAATAAATATACTAATTAAAAAAATAAGACTTCTATTCTCAATAATATCATATATCTAGTGTCACAATACTAACTAAGTTTAAGATTTGAAATATAGAAACTTAATTGAAAAATAAATCACTGAGAAACTAAATTATTGTCAAATACGAGGATAAAAGGACTCGATTAAGGACTTTTTTGTAAGAAAAATAATATGCGTGTGTGTGTATCAAAATAGAATCTTTAAGAAATCTTAGGAACCAGGATGTATATCAGCGAAAACAATAATATAGACGGGACAGCATCAGTGACCCATTGTTCGTCCTTCGCCAATCTCTTCTCAGAATTTGGGCCAACATCAATGTCTCTGTCATAAGGCTTAACAATATTTGGGCCATTAGTTCTCATCAGTTGTTAAGAATACCAGTCCAGCTACAACAATTTGGGCTTTAAGCATGTTTTTCGAATCCTGCTTGAGGTTGGGCATGAGAAACGCCCAAAATATCCAATCCGATATACTTATATTGATTTGTAAGCTTCGAATAAGCTCATTCATAATTCTGAATGAATCCAAATGGCCCTTATGCTATATTATGTTTCGTAGATTTTGGGATTATTTTCGAGGTACACGCTATCAAGTAATTATGAACTTGAATTTAACTATTAAATATTGGGTATGCGACCAAAATCCCACATTGGTTAGAAATGGGAAGGATCAAGGGTATATAAGGATGAACAAATATCTCCATTGGTATAAGGCCTTTTGGGTATAACCCAAGAGCAAATCCATGAGGGCTTAGGTTCAAAGTGGACAATATCATACCAATGTAGAGATAAATGGTGTCCGTAATCTTTACAAGTGGTATCAGAGTCATGCCCTAGAGTTAGCCATGATGGATGGATCCTCGGAATGCTGAACAAAAGGTGGTGAGCCCTAATTAAATCACGATGTGATCCATGGATCAGCTCTATTGGATAGGCGGTGTGCTCCGGATGCTTCATGGACGTGTCCTGATCTCAACACGGTGAAGAGGAGTTGACCTAGAAAGAGCAAAAACTCTCAAGTCAAGTAGTGCTCTCCGGATGCTTCATGGACGTGTCCTAACCCCAACACGATGAAGTAGAGGATGAAAAATCCTGGTTGGCAGAGAGTGGATGGATAAATGATCGTTTAAGGAGAGGCTCAGTGGTCCTTTATTCGAGGGAAAGATTGTTGGGTATGCGACCAAAGTCTCACATTGGTTAGAAATGGGAAGGATCAAGGGTATATAAGGATGAACAAATATCTCCATTGATATGAGGCCTTTTTGGTATAACCCAAGAGCAAATCCATGAAGGCTTAGGCTCAAAGTGGACAATATCATACCAATGTGGAGATAAGTGGTGTCCGTAATCTTTACACCAAAAAGATTAATGTTCCTGAAAATTTCATATTATTCCATCAAATTTCATAAAGCAAATTAATTAAAATGGTGATTGATGAACTTGATCTCTTTAAGAGATGCTCATCAAATTTACTCTTCATAAAGGGAGTCTCCATAAGGATTTGCCTTGTCTTTCTTTGTCCACGTATATAGTTGCTTGGCAATAACCAGTGCAAGGATGGTTAATGCTATGTCCTAGAGTGTAAGCCCTCGTGTATATTCATATAAAACATAGAGAGAAGCCGGCCCGTTTTATAAGATTTTTTAGGGTTCAATTCAGCACTAACTAACCATCTTATTTCTTGATTTGATTAGCCATAAAAGGTGGTCGTTGACAAAGGTTGCCGATTATTTGGAGGAAAGAGCGTGAAAAAGGAAAGAAAATAGTGATTTGATTTTAACGGTTGATTTTAATTTACTATTATATTTTAATTAGAATTAATATTTATTGATAATAAAGTGTTGATTCAGTAGTTAAAATATTGTTGTATTTTTATAAAAATAAAAATACAAGTTCAATTTTCAAAAAATATATACTTATTAAAAGGGATAATCACAAATCCTGAATAAAATTAATTTTATATTTTAAAAAGATACGAAGATAAGAAAAAGAGAAGGTAATTTGAAGAGAAATTTATATATAAACGATCCCCCTAGCGGTTTCTCATATTGTTTCTCCCAATATCATATAATATTTCGAGACTGTCTTTTAGCTTGGCAAGGATGGGATTGTGATTTTCTTCCAACCTTCTTCAGTCTTAAACCCTCTTGTCCTGTAATGGGTTTTTTCCAAGTAGATTGATCAAAACAAAATAGAGAAAAATGGCGGAAGTTTAATGGGAGAATATCTTCACGTAGGGACCAGCTAATTAAACTCCAACCTCAAAGTGGGGATACAGAACGCATTTGTTTGTGGTATAATTATTTCATATCCTATAGACACTATATTTACATCAAGATATTAAGGTGGAGTTTGGAATTACAATTTATAGAGGTTTGAAAAAGTATTTTTTACCTAGAAATATATTAAAATAATATATATATTTTAAATGTTTAAAATTTATTTTTAACACCATTATACCTAAATAAAAATATTAAAAAAATTAATATAAAACAAAAAAAATCAATTTTTTTTAAAAACAAAGCACTAATACAAAAAAAAAAAAAACAATGGTTGACTTAAAATCTGTTTGGAAGTGTGGTTGTTGTTGTTTTTCAAATAACTTTTCGTGTCAAAATACATATTAATGATTTTTTTTATTTTTTAAAAATTATTTTTGATATCAGTATATCAAAATGATTTAAAAACACTAAAAATATATTAATTTAAAATTAATAAAAAAAATTAATTTTTTTTTAAATATTTTTAACATGTAGAAATAAACAGGAACTATACATACCTGACATCCATCGTAGCACAAATAAATATGTGTGAGATTTTATTTTAACTCTAAATGACAATGGAATATTTTTTTGGGTCCATGGATAATGAAAGCTGGGCTACCATTTCTGTGATAATGAATTGGAAAACAGGGCAATAAGTGCTGTTTATCAACTGTCGATGGAATTGTTTGTCTGGAGAGATGATATTTCTACTGATTCCAGACAATCTAGCCATGCTGGCTAATGTCCATATCTATAGATGTACTGTGACCCCGAATTGTTGGAAAGAGTACTTATTACTCTCCTGCAGATTAGGAGGGGAAAGTTTCCAAAGAGCCTTTGAGAAATGAGATTTGAGACAAATCTATCGTGGCCTTAATAGTTAATACGTGCAAAGATTAATCAACATGGATTTTCAGACATCAACCCAGCACTTAAATGTGTACACTAAATTAGCAAACAACAACATACAAGTTAACAGACAGATCCAACTCGAGACAAAAGGCCAAGAAATTCCTTTCTCCTCTGGCTTTTGTCATTTGTACTGGCTTTAGTCTTGTCGGTGCCTTATGTTACGTGCGAGCTAAGGAGATGAAGATTAATGGATAGGCATAGAAGAGGGTCAAGATACCGTGTAGGTTTGGACTTTTAGCCTAAAAATCTTCCTGTTAGGTTTCTTAATAACTAGTTTCGTGTAATAATTTAAGCAATATTCACCAAAATTGAATGGTTGCTGTTAATGATGCTTAATTTATTAATATCCTGTTACGTACGTATGCAATACGCGTTGTAATTAGACAGTAGATGAAAGCACAATATGTTTACTGTTTAATTGGTAGACAATGAGAGTGAAGATGGATCTGCAACGTAAGCTTTAGGTGCCATGGAACCTCAAACTTGAAGAAAATTTCACTTCGCTTTTTAATTACTACTCTACATGTTTTTGGCTGCTGATGAATGCGGCTTGCTGTCGAAGAAAAATAGAAGCGTACAACAACAAATCATCATTATGCCTGTAATATTGTCACTGAACTTGTAAAAGAAAAACACGAGTTGCTGTGTGGGATTTCAGTATTCATCTGCCTTTTCATATTGACTATATATATCTGGTTCTTTTCCCTCTTGATAGCTGACAGATTTCGAAAATTCTACAGAAAGTTCACACTTCCCCCTGGTAGAGTAAAAGAAAAGTCCAGGTTGTAATCATCGTTAAAAGAAAAAACAAACTAAAAAACGCCAGCGATTTACCGTGTCTTGAAAAACATGTTTCTATGAACTGGAGCAGTGTATTTTTTTCCTTTTTGGATTATTTGGTAATTTTATATTATTAAATATTATTAAAAAAGGTGCTTAATGGCTTCTGCGCCATTCAAGTGGCGCCTAGAGGTCTCTTCTCTCTACCAAAAATCTGCTTCCGTGGTGGCATCAACAGCTACGAGTCATTCCTTTTCCTATGAGGTGACACGTGTTAATGGAGAGGCCTGGTTGAGCTACAGTGGGGTTTTGTTTTTTTTCCTTTCTCCTCTCTTCTCTCTCATTTCCTGGAAATTCATGCACAACCTTCGAAACAACAGTTGGGTTCTTTATTTTATGATTTTATTTATTTATTTGATTTTTGATGATTTTTGAATTATTATTTTTTAAATCTTATTTAATTTTATTTTTAACTTAATTTGGTCCCTCTACTTTTAATTACTCTATTTATGTGTTTTATACCTTTTTTAATTATTATTTATTTTCAATTTCATTCCTTTTAATTTTATTGCATTTGTTTTCTTAATTTATTTTTGGTTTTTATTTTTTTCATTGCTGTATTATTATCATTTTCTTGATTTATCTTGTTCTCAATCATGCTCCAAAGCATTTGATTTTATATCCAGATTTCGATCCTTATTCTTTTAATTATTTTTTTATTTTTTTAGTTTTTCAATTTAGCCCCTAAATATTTTTTGATTTTGTTTTTATATCATATTTAGTTTGTATTGTTTTATTTTTTAATTATTTTATATTTGAATATTTTACTTTGTTATTTTTTCATAATTGTCTTCCAATAGGACAATCTTTTATTGAAAATTAGTTTATTTTCAAACATATAATTTGACATTTTATTATTAGGCTCTTAGCTTCATTGTTTGTTCCACTTTTCACTTTTCTTTCTGTTGCATTATCCCGATCTCATATTCCATATAATAGGTTAGTTAAGTTAATTATGATTGACTCAGATTTTTTTAAAAAAAAAACAATTAGGTTGTTAGAATTTGATACTTTAATGTTAAATTATTGGCCATTGAATTATGTGATTTTTCACCTTTTTTTTGTGTTGTGTTATCTTGAGTATGAGTAAATCAAGTTAACCCGTGTTAACTTGTATTTTCTTGTATTTTTTTTTACTGAACTTTGATCTTTTTTGCTAGTTGTTTTTTTTAGAAGCCTAATTTTTTTAATCTTGGTATGACGAGTTGGTCGAGTTAACCTAAATGGACTCAATTTTATTTCTTAATTTTTAATGATTCTTTTTTTAATTTCATCATTCTGCATTAAGTTATCTGAAATTGATCTTTGTCATGTTTTTGCATCTCTTCTTGTTTTGTTATATTAAGAGTGAGTTGGTCAAATTAACTCGGGTTAATTTGCCTTTTCTTTCTCAATTTTTTTTATTTAACTTTAGTCTTTTCTTATAGGTCCTCCTATTGTAAGTCTTATTTTTCTTATCCCAATCTCATGTCACAAATGGTTGGTTAGTCCAGTTAACTTGTATTGGCAAGGATATTTTTCCTTGATTTTTTTATGTCTTTTTTTTAATTTCAGCGTTTTGCTTTAAATTATTTGCCTTTGAGCATTGTTATTTTTTCACTTTTTTTTTGTTTGGTTATTTAAAGAGTGGATTGGTAAAGTTAACCCAGATTAACTTGATTTTTTTTTTGTGTGTGTATATATATATATATATATATATATATTATCTTGGTCTCATATTGTAGGTTTTGTGTTTATAAAGTTAGCTTGAATTGACCTGTGTTTTTTTTTTGGTATTATATTCTTTGAATTTGTTTTTTTATTTTCATTTCTGACATTTAGTTATTAGGTCTCAAAACTTTATGATTTCTTTTATCTTTCCTTTCCTTTCTGGTGGTTATTTCAGTCTCTCAGGTCACATTTCAATAACCTTAACTTGATTTTTCTTGGATTATTGCCATATGAATATCATTTTTCACTGTTGAAAAAATTTGGTTCGGCCTGTAGTGTATCACGGGCCGTTTATCTAGTTTATAAGCTAAAAACGAGTAAGGAAAATATAGTGTCAATATGATATGAATTTTATAGCACTAATAATATTTCACAGTTTTGTATTCATTTTCCATGCAATTTTGAATGTATTTAAAATTTAATCTTTATGATAAGTAGGCACTAAGAACATATTGAACTTAATTAGAAAAACATTGGTAATTAATTTAAATTCAAATTCCTTTTATTTGATTTGGCTTATCTTTAATTTCTCTATAGAGGTTCTCATTTTCAATCAATATGCATTTTATTAAAGATGTCTAGTGCAACTTGTAAAGTTATTAATGTTGTATCTAAAGATGGAGCAAATTCTTCTCAACGAAGTGATGCAAAAACAACTTATATGGCATTAAAATCTTTTAAATTTGTTTTCATATTACATTTAATTAAACAAATTATGTTGAGTTTTGTAGCAACAAGATCAAAACTTTGTCGATGCTATAAGTTTAGTTTCCATTACAAAGTTATTGATTCAAAAGTTATGGAATGATGGATGGAAACATTTACTTTATAGTTTCAAAGCATTTTGTATAAAAAATGATATTGACAATTAATACACAAGATTTCATGGTGGGTCTTATCATTAAAGCAAGATTCTTATAGCTTATTTATTGTTGATGATGCATGCAATTTGACTAAAAACTTTTATCTCAAAGATTTTAGTTAGTAAGAGAATTTTTTTTTGAAATTGCAATTGCAACATTCTAAATTTAATGTATCAAAACATCTAGAGTTTCATAAATTAACTATTCTTTCTGAGTTGTGTAGACTTTTGGAAGATAAAAAATCAAATATTTTATTGATAGATTAATCTGAGAAATCTGAATTCTTCTTATATCTATGTTAACTATAAACGAGTGTTGTCTGCAATGAATTTTATGGAAAAAAAAATTTGCAACAAAATAAATGAATATTTTTTGTTGACAATTTAGTTGTCTTTATAGAAAAGGATATTGATAAGAACTTCAAGACATATATAATTATGAATAAGTTCTACTCAATAAAAGATCATGGATGATGATTTTATTTAGAGTTATTTTCTTTATTTCTTTTCTTTTTTATGTTTATATTAAATATCTTTAAATTTTTTTAGATTAATTGGTTGTTCAGGCTAGTTTATGCGGATCTCGACTAATCTCATAGGCTTTGAAGTTAATAACCATGTAAGTCTTCAATGGTCTGAAGTTTGTGAGACTCGAATTAGTTATCTTTAAGGAGCAAATCCAAAACCTAACCAATTAAGTTTTACCCCTCAGAGTTAAACATCTTTAATTTTTTGTATGTATTGGAATGTAATAGAATAATTCATATAAGAAAATAAATTATTTTATTTTATTATAAGTATAATTATTGAGCTTATTGCAATGAAAATTGATTTTATTTTTTAACTTGTATCTATGCATTTCACCCCACAAGCTAGAATTTGCAGATACACTCCTGATTATAATTAATTACTTTAATATATTGCTGAACTTATTAGTTGATAATATCACTAATAAAATGCCGAAGATTAAAAGTTATTTTTCTCCTTATTGTTTATAAACTTTTTTTTTGTAAGAAATACACTCACACGCTGGATTTCATTCTAAAATCATGATTCACAAGTTTATATATATTTTTAAAGGTTTTTTATTTTTTATTTTTTAAAGTTTAACATTTTTGTTTTGAGTTGGGCTACAAATCATGTAATCCAAATCATTGGTGAATATAAATAATAACGTGCTGTAAATAAATGCAACTTCTTGCCCATTTATTATTAAATGCTAGCGTTCGCTGACAGAATCATTAACCGACTAAATCCCTTTGATAATTTCAGAATCATTACTAACAATACATAAATCACTGGCAGGTTCAATCTGTTGATAATATAAAATAAATCATTGATGGATTTATAATTAACGTACATGATTGTATATCTAAATACTGACAAAACAATGTGTTAATAAGATGCAAAATTCTCGTAGCGAGTAGACATACCCTCCATAATGATTTCGTACATGTGATTTATCCACGCATTGAATGTTTAATTTTTTTGTTCCTACGGAACGAAATGAAAAATGGAAGTCAATTAATAGTACAATGGACGTGACTAATTGATCACAATTTAGTTTCTTGACAATTCAAATCAATTTCCAAATAAAATCACAAGCATGATTGAATTGGCGGTGGTCTCAAGACATGGCCACAATTGCAGTTATTTCCAAAAAATAATACCTAGAGTGAAAAATTAAGGATCATGAGTTAGTGAATTGAAATCTTTCAACTTCCATTCCTTCTCCTTGAATCACCATATCCATAATATTCCAATTTTAAGTGTCCTTATCTTTTTAATTTTTAATTATCTGTTATTAACTTTTTTCCATTTAATTTGTTTTAATTTTGAATTAGCTATTAGCTTTATCTTTCAAAAAACAACCAATATGTATATATGGAGAAGTATTTATATAACTTTATTGATTTTTGAAATTCATAATTTGAATATAATTGTGTTTATTTCTCATGCTATCATTTCCCGTTAAAACTTAATAAAAAAAAATTGTGAGGCTAAGAATATGGTGAAGGCAGGCATGGTCTCGGTTAGAATAATAGCATATAACCGGTCTAAAATCCCTCTAAAAGGTTAAAAGAATTGTAACCAGCATATACTTTTTAGCTAGAGGTACACATCCAAATCAACGGGGGTATAATTAATATATAGTTGTTTAATTGAGAAAAAAAAGAAAAACCGCTTTCCATCTTCTGAAACCAACAGCAATAAAAGCAGTTTTCGGTTTGGAATATGAAATCCTTCTTTCACTTTCACTTGACATTTTTAAGGATGCGTTTTCTTTTTGTCTCTTAACTGCCCCTCAGGATCTGCACTCTCTGTTTGATGGCTGGCATTGTTAGTTAATGCAATTGGTTCCTGCTGCGAAAGCATCGTTTGTATCCTCGATCTTGATGTTGGTTTGATCTAAAGGCTATATATATATGAAGATAAATAACATTTTGATTTTAAACTATGTTATTTGGATTTTGTACTGTATATATATATAGACACACACACACACAGAGTACAAAATCCAAATAACATAGTTTAAAATCAAGATATATATATAGCTAGAGAGAGTTACATTTAAGCACACTAGCAAATCCCAAATTAAAATAACTCCCACAAAAGTTGGAACACATTAGAGTACTACGCATAGTGTTTCCCCTCTTCTCTATATACAGATCATGTAAGAATAATTTAATTTTATGTCATTTGGTTTGACATAATTAAAAATAATATATGTGGAGTTATAATTTTTATTGGCGGCATTAATAATCCAAATCTTCAACCATATATTAAAAAAGATTATCGTATGATCGATAGGCTCTGAAACTTCTGATAAACAGTGTCGCCCCACATGCATGAACCTACCCGCCGCAGGGTTGTGCTGTGATGATTATGTTCTAAAAGAGAGAGCAAAAAAAAAAAACAGAGGAAAACAATAAGAATTTGTAATCACAGACATTATAATTAATTCTAGGACATCATGTTTGTCCTTGGTTATACTAGTATATGATGGTTTGTTGGACCAGATAAGGCATAGTGCTACTCCAATAGTCCTCATTTCATGAGAACAGTCCCAGCATATGTATAATTGTGGAAAGCATCATATTTCAGTATGAGCTGGATATTTGTCCTGTAAATGAAAGAAACAAATGGCTGGAGATTAAACATGCAACAAACGAGCATCAAAGTGGGACATGCAGTAAACAGTGCCCTCTATTTATTTTTATTTATTTTAAATCCGAAATATATATACCGTTACTTCCTATCAAAGCAATTGGACATCTCAACCTCTCTTTGCTTCGCATTCCCTAAAAACTCAAAGCAAGATGACAATAAACTAGTTTATTTTATTTCTTGAAGTCTTGCCATGAAAACTGAGTAGAATATACGATCGAAAGCTCTTAATCATTGCAGGAAAAAGACAACGATAAACCGCATCCTCTTTTTGCAAGCCCTAGACCAGTTCGACGAGCAACTTCTTGCTCTTGAACACTTATTTTTCTTTTCTTTCGTTTTGTCTTCAACTTGATGGTCATATTTTAGAGCCAATATATATATTTGCCCTCTTAAACGCAGACGTCTAGCTAAACTTTGATGACAGAGGATTTATAATGACAAGTAACATTGCATGGATCGATATTACACTCTAATATGTTCGGGTGCCTAAGTGACCTGCGTCGCCCGTTAACCAAAATCCTAATAAAAAGTGATCAGCCTGTATCCAATTGCAGAACACAAAAAAGGGCGCCGTTGATTAATTAACCTCAATCCCAAACAGTCAGACACCGTACCTCCAAATGAGTTATTAATCGAACGCAGGCTGACCTAACCCTACCGCCCTTGCTGACACCGTACTGCCAAAAAGAACACCTTGTTCCATGGACCCACAACCATATATAATCTCACGATCAGAACCATAATCACCAATCCAAACAAATCCCCATTAAAAAAAAAAAACATTCGACTACAAACTATTTTTTAGGGCTTTACTTCTTCTTAATTTGTTTTCAAACTCCCAGCTTGTATCCCTAGCTGGGTTCAACCCAAACTTAAGAGGTTGATCCAGTGAATAAGTAGGTTTTCTTGCTTTCTATTTTCTAGGTTCAAATATTGGAATCAACATCCAAGAAAATTACTAAATTCTTTTCAATATACCAGATTAATATAAAAATATATCCTTTAAATAATTTTTAAAAAGGATTTAATTTCAGGCACAAGTTTATCAAAAACATAGCCTTGATGTCTAAAAAAAAGTGCTAGGTACAACCTGCGCTTCCTGTGGTTTATGCTGCCTGTACAACAGCTCTCACTGTAGTTACTACTTGTAACTATATTTTGAATATTATTTTTAAAAAATATTATTTAAATATTTTTATATTTTTATATAGTTGTAATGTGTAAATATTAAAAATAATTTTTTAAAAAAATATTTTAATATATTTTGTAAAAAATATTTAAAAAATCAAAATATCCACTTTGGTTCGATGGGCCCAAGAAAAAAAACGATGATTGACCACTCTATTAGTTCAGCAAAACGTAGCCGTTGTAAGACCTACAATCACAATTTTCAAAAACATTTGAAGAACACAGACTGCAGCTAGTGACATATAGTGATGAGACTCAGACTTTCACAGTTGCTTTTAACCCCCCGAATTTTGTGGGTGCTAATTTACCTGGAAAAAAATCCCACCGAATCACAAACAAAATATACACCTTTTCGCTTTCTGGCTTCGGTTAAAAAAAAATCGCCATTCACATATAAGAGACAATGAAAGTTACAGCAGAACCTGAACTCCTGCGTATTGCTGATGGATAAGATGCGCAATCGGTGCAGTTTAAGCAAGAGAAAAACAGAGTTTTTTTTTAACATAATAAATTTTTTATAAAATAATACAATGTAAAAGGTATTTAGAAAAATAGTATATTTTAAAATATTATAAATAATATTTATAATTTACAAGTCACAAGTATTACACGTGACTCTCAAAATTTTTCAAAAAAAAAAAGAGAAAAAATTTAAAAACATACCTAAACTTTGATAATGATATTACTAGTATTGTTAAAAAGATTTCGATTAAATGAATCTGACAATACCCAAAAAGATCATCAATGGTAACAAGAGTGGATCACATGAATGGATTATTTTGTGTCATTTGATTCATCTTCTCATGATCTTTTTTATAATATTAATGGTATCTTCATTGAAATTTCATTGTGTATATGGAGTCATTTTTTTTTCTCTTATCTTCTCTTTGCAATTTATGAAGAGAGAGGAGAATGAGAAAAGTAAAAGTAAAAATAAAAAGATATTAGAGATGTTTAGAAGTTATGATGTCGAAATCATTGGTATCATAGAAAATATATCAACAAGATGAATTCAATAACAGTAAATAAGGCCACAAATGATGAACGAAGTGGGTTACACAAGACGTTTAAATTGTCATAACTCACTTGTTTTTAGACCGCTCAGATGTCTCACTCTAATCACTATTAGTGGTCATCCTTAATATTAGTGAATTGGTCCCATCAAAATCTTATCAATAATATTAATGGTATTATTATTATTAAAGTTTCGGTGCATTTCAATGATTTTTTTTTCTTTTTTATTTTATTTTATTAAATCTTTTGTCCAGTAAATTAGCAAATTGAAATGATAGTGTATGACGCTTATTACTCATAAATCACGTATATTATTTACAACTTTTTAAAGTATATTATTTTCTTTAATATTTTTCACACCATATTATTTTATTTAAAAAAAATTATATGCTGGAGTCCCAATAAACTCCAAAAAAAGAAGTAAATAAAAGTGCAAGCAGAGAGCGCACCGAATTGTTGATGTAAGCAAGAAGTGTAATTTAGTGCAGTATAGTGTTGCAGAGTTAAAGACGGAGAGAGAGAGTGGCAGAGAGAAAATTGGCAAGCGGCGGAGAAAGCTTGGGTTACAGGACCACCAACTTTTAACGGACAAAAATTAAAGCTTGTGAGAGTTTCTTCGCCAACTCTCACCTTAGGGGCGTGTATTAGAAATGCGTATACACACGTGTTTATTCAACGGAATTATCCCATCATTAGAAAGGAGGTCCTCATTATGACTGCAGATTGAAATATTTTTTTTCAATGTAAAAATAAACAAAATCAATCAAAATAAAAAAAATATAAAAATATAAAAATAAAATTAAAATTAAATAAAAAATATATTTATATTTTAACAAATAAAATAGAAAAAATAAAAAAATAAAAAAATCGTTAGAATCCAACCATTATGCCGTTATGTATACGCTCCACACTATAAAAAAATAACATCAATATATGTAAAATGACAAAATCACACCAAAATCAACTTCTTAATTAATAATAAAAAAATAATTTAAAAATATAAAAATATCACTAGTTACAGGTTTAAAAAATTATATTTTTAAGGATATGATAGTTTTTACATTACACTTTTAAAATGTAAAAACACTAAATTACCCTCGATCAATCTTATAATAAATTTTATTTTTAAAGGTAATATAATCTTTACATAAATCACGAATTCTTAATTGTCAAATAAGAATTCATCTTTCAAATAATCTTGATATAAATAATTTATGTTTTCATTGCCATTAAAAAAATTCGTGTAGTAAAAAAAATAAATTAGTGTTGATGGTGATTGATACTCTTCTTAGTTTATGTATCCTCCTCGTATTTCGAACTCATGCAAAAATCATGGAATACATAATGTATGCATAACATGTAAAATAAACTTAGAAATTTTACAAATACTAAAGTTTAATTTGTAAGAACATTGAATTCAATACAATTGTGATTTTTATAAAAAAATCAATTTGATACAATAAGTATGTTCATTTTGAATATTAAAGAATTATATCTCTATTCTTCGTTAAAGACGCATTAATTTAGGATTTATGTCCTATAATCACATATCAAAGCTATACACATGATCTTATTCATGATGTTGAACACAATTTTTACCTCAAAAAAAAAAAATTGCAATTGAGAAATAGGCTGTGGTTAGACAAGCAAGACACGGACGCGCGTGGGAGGTGGGCATATTTGATGATGATCGATGGAGAGAAAAGGTGACGGTCCCCCCTTGCAATGGAGAAAGAGAGGGAGGGAAATGGGTGGGATACTTTATTAGAGCAATTAATTAGGGGATTAAATGTGGAAACATTGGACCACCACATCTCTTTCTCCCTCACCACAGTCCCTTATTATGGGAACAAATTTTTTGGCACCACCACCACCACCACCACCACCACTCCACTCCAGCAGTCGCATCCATTCTTTTCATTCCATTCTCTCTCTTAGAACTCCTTTCGGAGTTTTTTCGGCCATGTATAAACGAACCTATTGCAGCACATACAAAATTCAGGCCCCCTTCGGAGACAGGACCAGAGGCTCTCCGCGCATAAGTCTCACTGAAACCCATCTGAAAAAGCCTCGACCTAACTCCAACTTCGGAATAGTTTCTTGGGATTCGTCAGAACTGCGAAGATTTCTTTATACTATACTATGAATTAAATAAGTTGTTTTTTAGGGGTCCGTGTTCCTTTTACTCATTTATCTTTTCATATGATATGACTACCGGTATTTCTAGGTACTTTTCGAAGAAAAAAAATACTCTCTTTTTCTTGGGATCTCATCATGTCTTTATATATAATCCAGTCATGGAGGAGAATTGCTCGTATCAAAAGTTCTATATCCTGTGGTGTTCTAGTAGATTGTTTCAAAAAATAAATAGCACATGCTTTCCAAGTCATATAAGACTATTTCATGAAATTCTATAACGAACTGGAAAAATGAAATCTAGATGCATTCCAAATGAATTATAGAATTATATGCCTATGTGTATGGGCCAGGGCTAGCAAATAATGGAGGGATTAGTAGTATTTTAGCTTGTATGTGCCCCATAAAAAAGAAATTCAGGTCTGGGGAAATATTTCTACATTATTATTATATCAAAAAATATAGTTGTTTCCAATTACTTTTTTATAAAAATAATTTTTCCATTCAACATACTTGTTGTTTATTTTAACCAACATAATATTTTTAATTGGAAGTGTTATGTATCTTTTAATATATATATATATATAATTATTAAAATAAAATAATAAAAAAATATCAAAATAATATATTCAAAGAAAAAAAACTAATAACCTCCAGTATAAATTAGTACCATTCAATTCAATGTTTGCTTCAATGGGTTATGATTGCATCCTAGCTCTATAATTAATTCAAATTAGGTTACAACCCATTTCAGTAAAATTTTCATTAGCAATTATTAGTATTATTATTTTTAGACCAGATACATAATAATTGAAAAGATATTATTAAAATTTTAATAAAAATTTATAAACCATCTCAAAATTAAAAAAAAAATGAATCTATTAAGATTTTTCAGGGTACAAAAAAAAAACCAGCAAAGAACCGAGCACAAACACCTAAAATGTTTTATTTTTTTCATCTACCTCTCATTACTTGTATTTGAAGAAAAAAGTGACAGATTATTTGTTAAAATTTTGAAAATAAGTACGTGAACTTGTGATTTTTTACTTGTCACGCGCGCTAATATAACCTGAGCTGTGATATGAATTTGTTATAAAATAATTACAAAAATTAATTAATATATTTTACAATATAGATAGTAAAACTCCATTAAAAAACAGCAAATATATGGCGTAGGTTAATGGTATGGCTTTATTAAAAAAAAGTAATTAATTAAAGCAAGCAAAAGAAAAAGTCATGTGGCGGCTTGTAGTTAGTGTAGCAGGCAAAGGGCGATTGCTTCTTTCTATGGCTCCTGGTTTATGTGTCATCAGTGAAGCAGAGGAGTTCAATATATATATATATATAACTTTTTCACTATAAAACAATGATTTTAGGATATATTATTTTTTCCTGGTTATGGTCATATTTTATTTGGTTGGTGTGAAATAATTGAGGGAATTATATGGTTTTCTTACTAGGAGAAGTCTATTTTGGATGTATTTATACCTTGCTGCATTGACCCACTTGGGCTAGCTATAGCGATAGAGAGAGAGAGAGAGAGAGAGAGAGGCATATATCAAATGATGATCGTGGCTAGAGGGTCATCATCACTTCTATCTGATCTTCTATTCCAGAGAACGTATATTTGATCTTTTTTCTTCTTCCTAGATTTTGCTTTCATTTCATGGCATGCCATGTTGGCTTATTAAGAGAAGCAGACTGAAAAAAAGGAAGGCTTTTTACCTCCCTTTGGCTACCTCCATTTTATCATAAATCATCACCTTCTTCTTCTTCTTTTTCTTCTTCTTCTTCTGTCTCCCCCACCAAATCTCCACCACTGAGCAGCACAAACCCTCTTCTTGTATATTGATTCTTGAAAAACAGCCACTCTTTCTTCCTTAAGTAGGTAAAGTCTCCTCTTAAATTAGCATAAAAAAATTACAGTTCTCCATTTGTTTCTTTTCTTTTTCTGGTTTAGTTGGGTATTAAAAAAATGGCAATTTCGTTGATTGCTCTTGCTTTATGATACTTGTAACTGTGTTTTAGTGCTATGATTTCTTTGAGTTCTCTTATTATAGTGAATCTTGATCATGAAATTGTAGTTGCAGAATCAACATCGGTTAAAAGAGGGAACAGCAATATAAAGAAGAGAAACTTCTTGGGGATACATGGCTAGAGAACAGTGTGAAGATAAGTCGAGGAACATGGTATCTTCAGGAAGTTTTTGTTACCCAGATGTTTCATCGAGTAACCCAACAATCCAAACCCATCTTGGGAATCAGATCCAAGGATTTGAATCCAATCCGGAGATCTTCAACTTGACTACAGGTATGGAGATGATAGGGTTTTCAAAGAATCTACAGCACCAACAAAGCGACAGTAACTCTGTCATGTGGAAAGGTTTCTTTAACAAACCAGCAAACAACCACCACCCTGGTGGTCCTTCTTCTTCAAAGACGATTCATGAATCGACAAGTGGTGATTTTTATCAACATGAATTCAGCAAACCTGATTTCTCAACTGGAATTTCTGAGGCAAGTAATGAGAATCTAATGGTTGGGGCTGATCACTCAGCTCCTTGGCAAGAAAACAGGTTGCTTGTTGATGATTCTTCGTTGACATGTGTGTTTCCATGTGAAGGAAATGAGAGGCCAAGTCAAGGTCTTTCACTCTCTCTGTGCCCAAGCAACCCTTCCAGTATTGGTTTACATTCTTTTGAACTAAGACACACCCCTACTCATCAGAATCAAGATAATTCACAAGAAGAAATGAGGTTCTTTGGCAAATCTCCAGCAAATATACAGCAACAGATGATGCAGGATGGTTTTTTGACAAAAGCTGCAAATTTGCATCATCAAGCGCAGTTTCAGCTGAGGAACTCAAAGTACTTGGGTCCTGTACAGGACCTATTGAATGAGTTCTGTAATATTCGGACAAAGCAAGGTGATGCGCTAAAGCAAAAGCCACACAAGCCTAAACAGTGGGATGATGATCAGAATGGAAGTTATTCAAGAAAGCAATCTCTTGAATCTCTTCAATTCATTGAATTGCAGAAGAGAAAGACAAAGATGCTTTCAATGCTGGAAGAGGTATATATGTTCGTGAACTCCTTGTTTTAAAGTTTATAAAGATCCTATCTTTTTCGTTATTCCTTTCGACAAAGATAAAAAGGACACAGCAACATGTTTCTTGTACCTTATTACTGACAAGAAAGATTGAAAATTTTACTCTTGTTGTTGATTAGTTGTTCCTGAACTAATTTAGCGACTTGGGGCCTCGTCTTTAATGCCCCCATCATGACAATTCAAGCTTTTTATGTACTTTCAGAAACCTCGATTCCTTTATCTTCTTTTCATGGCATCTTTGTTTTCATCTTATTACTCTCCTTCTGTATGTAGTCATCCTAGATGAAACTCGTATTTTCAATGGCTAATAAAAGCTAACAACTCAATTTTCACATATATCACTATCTGTTTCTTTTTTTCTTTTAGGTGGATAGAAGATACAGGCACTACTGTGATCAAATGAAAACTATGGTGTCATCCTTTGAAGCCGTGGCAGGTACTGGAGCTGCGTCAGTCTACTCAGCTTTAGCATCTAAAGCCATGTCAAGGCACTTCAGATGTTTAAGAGATGGAATTGTGGAACAAATTCATGCAACAAAGAAAGCTATGGGGGAGAAAGATCCTGTTGCACCAGGTACAACAAAAGGTGAAACTCCAAGGCTTAAGATTCTTGATCAAGCTTTAAGGCAACAAAGGGCTTTTCAACAAATGGGCATGATGGAGAGCCATCCATGGAGACCTCAAAGAGGCCTTCCCGAAAGATCTGTGTCGTTTCTTCGAGCGTGGTTGTTTGAGCATTTTCTCCATCCGTAAATATCTCTCTCTATCTTTGAGCTTCTGCAAAATTTAGTGTCTATATAACTACACTACAAAGTAGATTTAATGAAAGAATCAAGGTTTTCTGCAAAAAAAAACAAAATACAACACATGTTGTTGTGTTATAGCCCCAGTAACTTCTTTCATAAGTTAAGTGTTAAGAATGGTCTCAATCATTTTGCTTTCAAATACCTTCTTAGTCTCTACCCACCTCCATCAGATTCTTTTTTTTTTTTCCTTTTTTTTCATATTATTTCAATCATTTTAGTTCTCATTCTATGTACATATTTTAAATTTTTGCGTGGATTTGATTCTATTGCATAGGACCCATATCTCTCACTCACACACGCAAGAGGAGTTAAGTAACATACACATGTTGTTCTAGCCTCACATCAAGCTTAACCTCCATGTTTTTCATGGCAAACCTTTTGCAGGTACCCAAGTGATGTTGATAAACATATTTTATCCCGTCAAACTGGTCTCTCGAGAAGCCAGGCACGTCCACATCTCTCTATAGATTATTTTAATCTTACATGAATTAATCTATATTATCGATGGGGCATATCTTCATAGGATCCACAGTTTACTCATATGATCTCAAATGTGATTATAATATTTTTATGTGTATGATATTAAATTAATTATATGATGCCTCTTGTTCTTACGTCTTTCAATAGGTATCCAATTGGTTTATCAATGCAAGAGTGAGGCTATGGAAACCTATGGTGGAAGAGATGTATTTAGAAGAAACAAAGGAGCAAGACAATAACATGGCCTCCTCGGATGGAGTCACTGATCTTGATGAAAATATCAATGGCCGGCCTAATCAAAATCCTTCTTCAACAGATCAAAAACCGACACCGGACCATCTCATTCGAATTGACTCTGAATGCCTGTCTTCCATTATCTCTAACCCAGATAAAAACGGCACCAATAAAAGCACCATATCATTTCAAAGCCACCACTTGCAACACCAACAACAGAGTTTTGGAAACTTTGGTAGTATGGATTTGGATTTTTCATCTTACAATCATCACGCGGCGGGTGGGGTTTCTTATGCTAATGATAGTGCTAGTAACCAGAACTTCAATAGTGGTGGTGGAGTGTCGTTGACATTAGGGTTGCAACAGCATGGAGGGAGCGGAGTGAGCTTAGCATTCTCTCCTGCCTCTCAAAGTTCTCTATTTTACCATAGAGACCATATTGAAGATTGCCAACCAGTCCAATACTCACTTCTAGATGGTGAAGGACAGAATTTGCCTTACAGGAATTTGATGGGAGCTCAGTTACTGCATGACATGGCTGGATGAAAAAAAAATTGCTTGATCGGACATTCGGTGGGGATATTGCCGGAGTTCTTACTAAAGGATGGTGATGGTTGCCAAGTAGTTTTAGGTGTAGATAAAAACTCCATACGTATCTACATAAAGCTATCCTAGTTAGTTAAAAATACTGTGGACATTAGTTCCATAGCTAGAATAGTTTGGCCTTTTTTTTTTCTTTTTTTGCATTGGAAATTAAGAACTTGTTTCTTTTATGAGAGGCTAAATTGGAATTGCATGTGATCGACGCAAGGTAATTCAGGTATTTCTTCACTCTTTTGGGTAGAATCAGTTTTTCAAGAATTTTATCATGTTTTATTTTCTGAAGGTAGATGTCTCCTCCTCCTTTTTGCAGTGTGGTTGTGATTTTTTCAAAATGTTTTTTATTAAAAAATATATTAAAATAAATTTTTATTTTTTAATAATAATTTTTTATATCACGTATCAAAATAATCTAAAAACAGTAAAAAATATTAATTTAAAATAAAAAATAAAAAAATAATTTTTTTCAAATGCTTTTAAAATAAAAAATAAACATGATCAAAATGATTATCTAAGCTGAGTGATTGAATCATTTCTGGCTCTTGTTTAAGTGGTGATTTCAATTTTTTATTTTTTTTTGTAATGGTTTATTATAGCTAGATATTTGTTTTTTATTTGCTAGACAAAATTAAGTTAGCAACTCAATTTGGTTGGACCTCGGTTTTGGAGATTAAGACAATTGCTATACATGGTGGTCCCTAATTCATCTTCATGAAGGTGATCTTTCATGCTCATAAGAATTGCTTGCTTAATGATTTGTCCACTTTGGCTACTGCTTTTGCTGATGGAAAGGTGCTTTTTTTTTACCTTCCTTTTCGACATGGTGTGATAGCTAGAGGATTTTCTAGGATTATATGCTCCTTCAAGTGGAAAACGCAGCTCTTCCGGGGAAGGTTTTTATTAATTGCTGCCCTAAATATTATTCCCATGATTGAAGATCATGAACTTGTTCTGGTAATCAACATGAGTAGCTTTTTTTCAGTGGGAAAACAAGTAGTGGCCTTCTCGATTCTTGATTTCGTAATAAAAGTTCTTAGCAATGGTTTTAATTTTGTATCACGCGCTAATTAATTAAGGAGCTACATAAATATAACTGTGTAGGAGCAAGATTAGGCAAAATGCGTGAAGGTTATATATGCTCCATTAAGAACAATTTGCATTACCGATTAATGCATTTTCCAAAAAGGTTAGGCCATCATAACTCTCAGGGGGGTGGGGGGGCTAAAAAACAACATCAGCACTTACATTAGCATGGTGATCTGCGTGACCAAACATTGCAAACGACTTTACTAAAAGCATAGGGCAATAGTTAATTAAGCATATGGGAGCATTAATTAATTAAACAATAGTTAATTAAGCATATGGGAGCTTTAATTAAACAATACTTAATTACGCATATGAAAGCATTAATTAAATCAAGCAAACAACAGTTAATTTATGCTCTTTTTGCTCAAACAGAAAGTGGGAAAGGTTTTAGTGATTCATGCATTACCTTTGACGCTGACGCTGATGATTATCATTTTATATGCTGTAACGCTTCAATCATTTACTTGTCTTATGAAAAATGTGTGCCTAACTGGCTACTCATCCTGAAGGTGACATCGCTAAAAAGCATTATGTTCTTTTTTATATCGCACACATGCATTGAAGGTACAGGGTCCCTTCTACTGTTTGTGAATATCTATATATCTTTGAAACTCCTTATTGAAGAACTTAGCTAAATTATTATACTAATTAATTGCAGATCATGCTGGTGGGATCGATCCATTCATGTAATGGATGGAAAGTTTCTCTACAAGTCATTTAACAGTGGTGATTTTGCTACACCTCCAACAGCGCATTTCAGCTTTGCCGAGCAGCTTATTATTACAGTATTGAGGTATGGCGATATAAGAGAAAACACAGCATGGTAAAATCACCATCTCCCATTTATTTAGGCAAAACAAGTGATGGGTGCCCAAGTGCACATGATCTTAAACAAAAGCCTATTCGCAATAACACATGACTAAAGGGCCAGCACAGGAAAGCAGAAGGCAAAGTTTACGTGATAATATAGTAATTTAAGTTATTAGATAAAATTTTAAAATATGATTTATATTATATTTTTAATATATATTTTTTAATGAATACTTTTTAAATTTAAAACTTACATCGACCTACATTACCCTATGCTTAATTTTTATCAAATAAATAAAGATAATAAGATTCAAACTCGAGATCTCTTAATTATCAAGGTTCTAATATCATGTCAAAGAATTATCTAAACCCAATAAATTAAGCTATTAAGTAAAGTTATGGAATATAATTTATATTATTCTCTGATAATTTATCATCAAAACATAAAGGTTAAAGTTTTTAGCACCTTTCAATCTAACTTTCAATTTATTTTCATTTAAAGTTACCCTGAAATATATTATAAAAAGCTCAATAATTCTATTTTCAACCCCAAAACATGCTATAATTAGTTTAAAAAGCAAAAATCAAACAGAATAAAAAACAATACAGGCCATGAAAGACATTTTTAGACGTGGTTGAAGTACAAGATCACATCATTTGAACTCTCATCTCCAAGACTAATTAACTAATACTAAGATTGGTGTTTTTCTCTTCTTTTTTAATAGCAGCTTTCTCTCTTCTTTCTCAGCAATTAAGGATTGAAACATAATAAAAATATTTGATACCAAAAAGTAAAAACTCAAAACTATAGGAACCAAATAATGTAAAAATAAAAAAATTTACAAGACCAAATGAAATATTTTGCAACTTATAAACGATATGTGTGTGTCATAAGTTTGATATTTCAAGCTATATTCTTCCATCGTGTTGAAAGCATAAGCAGGACTAAAATTAACCAGGTTCATATTGGGCCTCATAATCCCACCACCAGCAATAATTGAGCCCAAAAGTAGGATATAGAATTTCTCTCGGGCTTGGAGCTTGGACGTTGGAGCTCTATCTAAACCCAGTCCAAGTCTGTTTGGGCCACTTAATTAACCATCTTGTTTCAGGCATCTCAGCTTCATAGATCAACAGGAGTCTAAAAAGTTCTACAAATTATTGAGCCGAGACTTAGATACAGTCTAGGATTTTTATTTTATTTTGCTGTTTCGACAGGCCCAAGGCTGTGTTCAAGGACAGTGGCCCGGTTCCCCTTGTTTTGAAAATGCCAACCGGGTTCTGGACAAATTTCTCTTGCCTGTAATCATGCACCGACCACATGCAGGCCCACTCTTGATCATCTTGATTTTCTTGTCTGTCATTTTATTTTTTGTCTTGCAATAAAAAAACATAGTCTAAAAAACAAGGAGGCTAGCTTTGAAAGAAATCTCTTCCCAGGCCGATAATGCAACATCTGAAATCGGCTTTTCAAGGGGCTGACCGTACCTAGTGGACCAATGTATGCTCACAATTCAATTATAGAGCCTACAGTCGATGTGACCCTAGAAAAATTTCAATTCAGGTGGTTTTCTATTGGTCGCACCTCAATTCACGTATGCACAGCCCGTATCTCACAGTATTTTTATTCCTCTACAGCATCTCACGTCAAGCTTGTACGTGGCGGGAAATCCATTTGGAGCGCTTTTATTCGATATCAAACAAGATATCCTGTAAGATTACGATTATGATTACGATTACTATTACGATTACGATTACAAATTATTAAAATTAAAATGCTTCGGTGCGTGCACCCAAGTGTCCGCGCATACTACAGTGGAATGAAAATGTGAACTGAAACTTTTGCTGTTGTTGAATAAAATTATTTAACTTTTTCATAGAATCTATTTATTGTTATTATATTAATTGGAGACAAATTAATCTACTAATATTTTAAAGGAAGAATAAGATAATTTAAATACCATTAAAATTTTAAAAACTAGGGGTCAAAGAAATTTTTTTTTCTCTTTTAACTTTTTGACTGCAAAATTAAATAAGTACATTGTCCTTAAAAAAAAGATTTTAAAACTAACTTCTAGTATTTTCATCATGGTATTTAAGTTATAAATAATATATGTAAAGAGCAATTTATTTTTTTAAGAAACATAGATACAAATTAAAAAATAATTAGCATGTGCAGCACACACACTATTGAAAAGATACATTTTACATCTCCCCACATCCAACTATCATTTTCCGCATATATTTTGAAAGTATCACGACTTTCTTTTCCTGGTGATCAAGCATATATACATGATGACACACCGATTCTATTTAGATAGACGTTGTTTCTTTCCCTTCTTCTTCTTTCTCTTCTCACTTAGAATTTCGAGTTAAGCCTTTAAAAATTTAAATGTATCATGTTAGTTTGAATTTGTATTAATCTTAGTTTTCATTATTTTTATTGTTATTTATTTTATTTTTAATGCCTTTTCAAGTTTATTTTTTTAAAAAAAAAATTATCTATCATCATTTTATTTTTATTTAGTTTTTGTATCCAATTGATTTTTTTTTATTTACATCATTCAATACTATGTTATTCAACTTTAAACTTATTGATTTTCCTTACTTTTCCCTTTAAACTCTAATATTATATCCAAAGTTATGAGTTAAAACAAGTTAACTCATGTTTTTTCAATGTATTTGTAATTAATTTTTTTCTAATGTCTTTAATCATTTAGTTGTATTGAGAGCTAACCTTCATTGCTTTATTTAGTTTCTTCTATACGGAATTATTCTGATTTTGTAATAAGGTCATGAGTTTGGTATATTGATTCAAGTTAGTTTTTTTTATTTTTTTAAATTCAATTTATTTTTAACATTTAATTTATTGATAATTAAGCTTCAAGTTTTTTTTTTATTTTTCTCAACATAAATTTATTCTATTCTTATTTAATTTTTTTTTATTATTAAATGAGATCATTGAGATATTTTAATAATATTTATAGGATATCTCTATAATCCAAGAGTTTTTTTTACCGGTCATTTGCTTTTTTATTTTTATTTTTTTAATGATATTATTAAATTAACCAAAATTATCAAACTTATTTAAATCAATAATTTGAGTTTTGAATTTTTTTCCTTTAAAAATACTATTATTAACTGAATATTTTTTTTACAGTTCATAATATAGAACGAACCACCTCTCTATCTAGTGTATAACGAGAGGGAAGGTTCAAAATAGCGAAAATGTAGTGCTCCCATTATTATTATTTTACTGCAGTCTGTTAATTACCATGCTAAGCTACCTTAATTTATCAAAGCTAGTCTCAATATTATCTTCTTTTTACGAATCGAGTACTGATACCGCTGTCACTGCAACCACCTCTCTTATTATTATTATTATTATTAAAAATATAGAATCTGAGAAAAACCATATAAAAGTTCTACAACAAGAAAATAATTAATTACGTATTTTATCCACATTAAATGTTTTATAAGGAAAGTTTTTCAAAAAACTAAACATAAGTTCATACATAATTATTAAAAAGGTAACCATTCATGTTATCATAAACGTATATAATATTATTTGAAGACTATACCATAATCGAATAACAATTTAAATATCAATAGGATAAATTTATTTAAATTACATCCCATTATAAAATATATAAAAAAATAGAGTCTTTAATATAACTTGTAAGGATATAATTTAAAATAAATAAAATTTTGAGGACCAAATTGGGAAAAACGCCATTCATCTACTCCCAAAACAGTGTTCATGTATTGTAAATGAATCGGACCCGTTGGAGAGATTTGCTTGAGACATAAAACTCCCCAGCAAAAAGGATCACCCATCCACTTACAAGAGAATTATACCACACTTCATCGAATAACTAATGAGAAAGAAGGTTTGAACAAGACGCCATGCATTATTGTGGATTTATGCTGCAACTGATCATGCCCGAAAATATACAGTTAATTTTCACAGCAAGAGGGGACAGAGATCCGATACTGAAATCATCAATGGGCTGGTACAATAATTGATGATGCTCGTGCAAGAGATGGGCCACCGATCAAGGAATAGCTAGGACCCACCTCTCTGCAACAAGAGAGAAATGAGAAAAACTCTTCCTCCGGGCGCTTTCCGGGGAAAACCATGGCGGTGAATTGAAGATCCCTTCTCCTTCCTAGATCTTACCTACCCTGAGAAATTGCGGTGTCTAAAAAGGCAATTGGAGCTTGGAGGTGGTAGCTGGTGGAATTATTGCAATCATGGGACATGAATTCTTAGAGAAAGCAACGTTGGAAAAGTAGTTTGACATTTTACATATTTTATGTGAATTTTGGACCGACACTTTTGGCGTGTTATGGCTATATTGAATTTCAAGAACACGTGATTAGTTTGTGTCACTTTAGTGCTGGTTCGATTTGTGATATATTCCTCAACAAGATGCATGGTTCCACTGGAAAGAAGAAGAGGAAGAAGAATGCATGGTCTCAAAGTGGCACACAGCGCATAGTAGCAATCAATACATCAAATTATTAAGTTAATGTATGTTTATTGTTTCAGTGTAGAAAAAGACAGACAACATGAATAGAAGGAGATATAAATTTATCTTTAATGTATCTATTTTTTTTTAATTTCTAAAATATTCATGCAAAAAAAATTAATTTTAAAATTATTCAACTAAAATATAAAATAATAAAAATAATAATTATTATAATTTTAAAACTCATTCCGGTAATCAACTTAGGACAAGACTCTAGTCACGAGTTCAGAGAATCAATTTAGGTTTATTTTAATTTTTTTAAGAATTAGAATGATATTATTTTAATTGAATTATTTTTTTAAATTAACAAGTTTTTTACTGTGGATCGAATAAATTTTTATTTGAGTTAGATTAAGTTAATTTTTTTTATATTTTTTTTAAAAACATTAAATAAATCTTAACTTTTAATCAACCAGGACCTGTTCTAACTTTATAATTTAAGTTATTATACTATTATTAATTTTAATATTTAATATAAATTATATTTAAAAAATAATATTATATTTTATCTATCATTAATAAGGTAAGATATATTGAATCATTTTACCTTGTATATTATTATTAAATATTTTTTTTATTTTGTTTTTATAAATTTTTTTTTCCTGCAATGATAACCAGATGCTGCTTAAAATATTAAAAGATATTGAATCAACAAGACATAAAAAAAAAGAAAAAAAAGAAGGGTCCTCACCATCCAACAGGCACTTAGTGTTATCTCTATGCTTCCATCCTTCCGGCGAAAAATACTCCTAAACCCGCGCCCATTTTAAAAGCGCCCTTCGGAAGCAACAGGAGTCAATAATAAACAAATAAGGAATCAACTGGTCCCCCGCCCCGCTAGAGGCTCTTTCTTTGACCGAGAGGCTCAATCATGCTCAATATAATGTTTTTTTATTTTTAAATTGTGATAGATTTTTCTTTTTATAATTTTTTTATTTAAAAATATATTTAAATAATATATATTTTTAATTTTTAAAAATTTATTCTTAATATCAAAAAACTAAAAACATTAAATTTTAACCGATTTTGATTAGGGCCACGATACCAAATCAAATTTCAATTGTCGGTCTCTTTTCAAACTAATAGCGCGTATTTGATAATGTGATGGTGATTGTTTTTTAAATAATTTTTTATGTTGAAATATATATTAATAATTTTTTTTATTTTTAAAAAATTATTTTTAATATTAGTATATTAAAATAATTTAAAATGTATAAATTATATTAAATGTTAATAACAAAATAAAAAAAATAAATTTTTTAGAAATATAGATTAAATGTATTCTCAAACAGTCCATCAGGGAACCCGTGGTGAGCTCTATGTCCATTCCAGAATATTTCGCACAGCGCTGCAGATAAGATGCTAAAGTTAATTTATCACGTCAAAAAAAAAAAAAGCGTTGCCTTTAAAAAACGTCTTCGATAATTATGTTTGAGAAACGGAAAATGGTGTTTATATTTAATAAAAAAAAATATAAACTTATAGATAAAAAATTATTATTAACACCAATTAAATTTTATATGAATAAAAACCCAAGCATTTATGGCACTAAAAGGCCATTCCCACACGCCTGTTAAAATTGGTTCACGTGATCGTGAACCAATTTTAATAAACAACTAAGAGATTAATGCTTGATTATTTTTATGTGATTGTATAAATAAATAAAACAATAATTAATTTGAAAAATATATCAAATTGATAATATATATACACACACTCTTTATTTTATTTTATTTTTATTTTAATAAAAGTAATACTAAAAGTGAAAAAGGAAATGCCATGGATGACATGATTGAAGGGTCAAACAGGAATCCAAAGCTTCTTACTGGTCACCGCACTCTACACCATCATGCTACGAGTAGAGTTAAAAGTAAATTTGCAATGCGAGAGAAAAAGGTTCTAGAGCTGTGGATATGTTAAGGCTTTTAAATTAAGAACTAAAAACTAAAAAGACGGTGTTTGTGTTTTATTAAATGAAATTGAAAAATATATGAATTGTTAAATCATAGAGAAAAAATTGTTAATACTAATTAAAAATAAGGTTATCTTCAATGTAGAGAAAAATAGATATACATAATAATTTTTTTATCCAATTACGTGGGTAACTTTAAAATTTTTATATTTAATTGTGAAGCCATAAAAATAAATATTCATTTAAAAAAATAATTCAAACCATGAAGAAAAAATTTATTTTTCAATCAAAATTCTCTCTTTTCATTCATGTATTTTTTTAATTAAAAACACATTTTTATTAGCATTATGGTTTATTGAATGAAATATTAAGGCAGTTAAAATAAAAATTAGAAAAAAAAAATATTAATTTAAATACATTGTAAAAATTTATCTCTCTAATCAAAAACTTCTTTTTCATATTCATGGATTTCTTTTTTTCTTTCAACAAAAGCATGAATTATTTTATTAGAAGTATTATTTTTAAAATTAAAACTTATCATAATCTTAAAAACAAGTTAAAAAATTATAAATCAATAATTTTGATGTAAAACATTAAAAAATGTATAATGTGAGAAAAATCATATAAAAATTCACAATAAAAAAATAAATATTTCTATCCGCATTAAATGTTCATGAGGAAATTTCTTTATCCGCATTAAATGTTCATTTACCAGACTTTCCAACGACCTCTGTATCATTATGTTCCTGTTCTACAAAAGTTGGAAGGACCTAAATGCAAAGAAATTAAAATTGGTGATTGAAATGTAAGAAGGCTACAATTTCAAGGAATTGAAAGGAAAAATGAGCTATGAACATTAACGTCAACAGGAAAATGAAGAGAAGAGTTATGGTAAATGAACAATAAAAACTTCAAATCTTTTGGTTTCTATTATATTTAATGGCCAAACTTTCCGGCAACCATTATTCCATACATTTTATTTATTTATTTATTACTTGTTTTTATTCAGGAAAAAAAAGAAGGAAGTATAGCATTTACCAGACTTTCCAACCACCTCTGTAGCCTTATGTTCCAGTTCCACAAGACTTTTAAAAAATGTTTATGGCATAGCTTTCCTTGCTATCCTTGAGGCTTTAACAACCCAATCAGCTGCCATTTGCATTCCTACCCTCACGCTTCACTAGCATCTTGATTCTAGAGTTATTTTTTGGAGAGGTAGAAATGGTTATATCAAGTTAAAGAGATCCATCTGATCTCTGATGGAACTTGGTAAGGCACCATGTATTGCATGCACATGGGGACATGATGCTGCTGTGCTCAAATTGATCCCTTTGTCAACTTTCTGTCACAGATTACTTTTTCCCTATGTTTATTTATGCCATATGCTCTGTCCAAGGGAAACAAGATACTGTAGGTACAAGCAAGAATCATAATAGATTTTGATAGAATTAAGGGCAGCACATGCCTTTCGGTAAGGCTATATCTCAGTCTCTAAAAATAAATCTAGTAATTGAAAACTACATCTAGCACATGTATAAAATGTGGAAGCCACAATGTTTTATATATGAACATATTTCTTTTCTAATGATTCTTTGGAGAGGGCTACAGTGGAATACAGTTACTCGTACAAAATTGGTAACTAAAGAAATAAATTAAAGAACCAAGAATTTGAAAGGGAAGGGAAGGGAAGCGGCTCCTATCTTGAAACTTTTCACTTACCCCCTCCCCCCTATACTTCACTGATCTCGTCATCCCTGCAGACACCCACATTGATCATGATACTTCCTTTCTTCTTTGAGTTCATTACACGGCAGCAGTTTCTTCTTGGAGACTACGAATGACATGCACAAACAAAGCCACAGAGGCCCCATGTTACTCTTTCTGGTTTATCAAAAACAAGTTTAATGGTGCTAGTGACAAAGTAAACAAAATTAGAGCTACTTACTCTATCCCATAAATGAGGATCAGGCTTCTTGTGAACCACAATTGTCTCAATTTTGTCAGGATCAGCCATCTTCCACTTGCATGCAGGATGTGGGACTTGATGCCTGGAATACTCGCTCACTGTTGTGTTAAGTGAAGAATCAAATTTGACCTTCGACAAGTAAAACACGAAGGGCTTTTGGCAAGGGTTTCGGCTGACTGGACGAGTGTTGAATGCGTATGCTGTGTAATCTGCTTTTCTGTACCAATTCAAGAATGTTCTTGAAGGCATCTCTATCTCACGGGGTGAAAAGACCCCTCGGAAAATTTGAACTGCAAAACCCCATGAAACAGAAACGGTCCACCTCTTGGATTTATCATAGCAAATGGATTGCTGCATTAACCCTGCAGAGTCAAGCTTCATTGGCACTGTCAACCATCGAAGGGCTTGAACTCGAGTTGCATTTGGGAAAATGGGCTCAACAACATCAAGATGATGCAACGAGACCAAGGGTGTAACAGGATGCGCTGCAAGGAGTCCAAACAAGTTCCCATACACATCATACTGACAGGCAACAAAAAATATTAGGATCACTATTTCAATGGCAAGGATCATACTTCAGAAACTAAAAATTTCATAAAAACATAGAAGGACGATATAAATATAATCAATGCCCCTGGGTGCATAAACCCTCTTTCCTGTCAACTAGCTTCGTCAATTGGAGTTCATTCCATATTTTGCAAAACAAATGATACATGAACCCTAAAAATCAAGCAGCTATTATTGCGCTCCTGATTCATATAATGATTTTTGTCTCACTAATGACAGTGCTTTGCGTCCAAGCAACCCTTTCAAATTGCATGGAGCACACCATATGCACGCAATTGCCAAGACAATTTGTCCCATAATTTGCCACACAAGAAAAGCCTGAAAGTGGTTAAAAAGTTATCTTCTCTTGATATGGCCTACTATTTTTTATAAACTTTTCCTAGATTGCCAGACATCAAAACAAACTGCCTCTTGTCTACCATAAGAAATTTGTGCCAAAATTATCAAAGATGCCCCATTAGGGGCATGGCCCACTACCATACTAATTATGTGGTTCCTTCTACAATCAGCAAATATGTACATCCTATATCAAGACGAGTTTCTCCGGTCTCCCCAGCAAAATCAGCAGAATTTTCTGTCCACTTTCTGGTTAAACCAGTGTGACATACACGAACTCAGAATGAATGCAGGTAGTGATACAGGCATGGTGAGGGGCAAAACTAGGTCCAAGTCCAAAGTACACGCGGGGCTCAATACGAAACCTTACAAACTCATCAATGGACAGGACAACTTAATGAGTTAATTAGGGCTGGAACTCAGGACTCGAGAGTTTACGGACCAATGTTGGCACCTAGAATAAAGTGGCAAAACTCACGAGTCACAGTTCATAGTTCACATTTCAATGTCCATTAACATCTCCCTGAAAATGCCCGAAATAAAAAATCTTGAAAATGTAAAAAGGGAAAGAATCCTGCTGAAAAACAATTAGCATTGCCAATGAGCATGTAGCTCAAGCAGTAGGGTCCCCTCCCCCATGAAGAGGTTTTATGTTCGAGCCTCTCTTTTGTTTAAAAAAAACAGTTAGCATTAAGTGCGCCATTTAGCTCCATCGCCACGCTACTTCCCGTAACCAATATCGGCCGAAATATCGGCAAAAAATCTAAAAACAGAAGAATCCAGAATTCTAAGGCGTCCACCTGCCACTGGGTTTGTATACTAAACTGGACACTCCCAATTTGTTAACACCATCAAGGCAGATAAATCAAAACCAAAAAACACCAAACAAAACCCACAAAAAAGGCATCACCTAGAACAGTGAAAAACATCAAGAAATTCAATTACCTGGTGAAAGCCGACTTCTTTAGTGAGGGGGACACCGAGTTCAGCCATACAAGCCTGCATTCTATCATCAGATCCATAAAGCCCTGGGTATCTCTGTATACATCTATCCTGCATCTTATCAAGAGCTTTCGCTAACGGATAACTAACAGCAAAACCACCTCCACCATAAGCCATTCCATAAGAAAAGTGAATGTTTTGCAAATGAGATTCTGATAAGCTTCCAATATAATAATACTGATTATGATCATACTTTCTCAAGATTCTCACAAGATTCTCCGCTATAAAAACAGTGTCATCATCTCCCATTACAAACCACCGCACATTTTTTAGCCCGAGACGCAATGTTTCGGACACGATCCGGGAGATCCTGATTGCAGACCTATGACCCTGTTTGTTTGTGTAAGAAAATTTTGATGTATCACTCGAGATTTTAATTGGTGGCAAATTGTTGTCTTCTCTTCCTTGATTCTTCACTTTGTCGTCTAACCAAACAATGCCTCTCATTTCTTGAGGTTTATACCAAATCTTGATGTAATTTTGTCGCTGTTCCCATAACTTTGCAGACGCTGCAATACCAAAAACTATGTGTTGTAACCCAGTTTCTTGACGGGGTTCATGATTTTCTCTTCTGTGAATGGCTAGAGATGTGTGGTTTTGAATCAAGTGTAAGGAATTGTTGTGGGAAATTGAAGAAAGATGACGATTTGTAGTGAACGGTTCATCATTGCAAGCACGTGAAGTTGAAACAAGCTTGAGTGTGTAAACAACATAAGAGACTGAAACAAGGAGGATTAGCCATACCATGAGTTTTGGTAAGGTTCTGGTTTGTGACCCAGAAATTGGGTTGGCAGACGGACTTCTCATTTGATCCCAGATTATCTTCTCTGGATCTTTCTGGGCATTCAATTTCATGGTTTCCTGTCTTTTTTCCCTTCTCTTGCCTCTCTCGCTTTGTAAGAACACTTGTCTTGTTTTTGGTTTTGAGGTTGTGAGCTACTTTTTACAGCTAACAAGCAAAAGAAATGTGAATTGAAAGATAAATTTAGCAGGATTTAGGAGGGTTTTCTGCTAGACTGGCGAGATACAGGTGCATGGGAGAGAAAATGGAGCTTGAATCTAGCGAGAAAAGAAATTGAGGGAGTAGAATGAATATATAAATCAATGTGATAACTTAAAACCCAGAAAGAGGAAATGAGGGACGGCGAAAGAAAGTGAGGTAAAATTTTTGGGAGGATGGGGATAAGGGAATTCAATTACAGCAGAGGAGAGAAGGTAAAGATCAGATTAGACTGAGAGACCATGCAGAGCTGCCAGGGTGCCCACTCACACAGTAAAGAGCTACTTTCTCAAAAAGTATTTAAAAAAAAAATATTTTTTTTTTATTTTAAATTAATTTATTTTTTATAATTTTAGATCTGCACAGTTAAAAATATATTTAAAAAATTAAAAAAATATTTTAATACATTTTTAAATAAAAACATTTTAAAAAACATTTATTAATATAATTTCATGTAATGATTGTATATAAAAATGCTATATTACTTTTTTTTTTATTGTAGTTTATATCAAATTTTTTTAATATTCAACAATAATAATAGAAAAAAAGAGAAATGTTCAACAATAATAATAGAAAAAAACTATGGTTTCTATGTGGTAACTGTGTTGATGTCTTTTTTATACTGGTCTCGTATGCACCAGTTAGTGTTATAACTTAATAATTTATATTGATTAATTGTTATGTATTATTAAATAACTATGAATAGTAGTGGTTGTGGCTATAGAGTAGAACGTGTTCATGTAGAAGGGATGAAGTGTTTTTCACTCAAGAAATAGATGTTCAAGAATCAATAAGAGAAGACATGTAAAGGTACAAAATTGGCATGTCAGTAAATGATAATAATGTTATATAGGCAAGTTGAAGAATTGTCATATTTAAATAACAAAGATGAAAAAATAAAAATACAATCACAAATTAATAAATAGTTTTGAAAATATGCCTCGAAGGCATAAACATGACACACAGTTTTTTGATTGGGATAAGTATTGTTGAGATTTTAGTAACCTTATTTAAGACGAAGTAAATGTAAATTGATATTTGTCTTCAACTTATAATACTTATTTTTATAATAATTATGTTAATAATAATATCACATAGGCGGTCACAGGAGCAAAGGCAAGAGGTGGCTAGCAGGGCCCCGATGCAAAAATTATTTTTTTCCTATGCCTTTTTCCCTTCTAGAGGTTAAGTGCAAGATGATCAACAAAAAAAAAAAAACATTGATTTAAATTATATTAATTATTTTGATTACAGGCTTACTATTATCACAGCTATAAATATTTTCAAGGATTATATGGACACAGCAATATTAATAAAATAAGTTTGAGTTTTGTAATTTATTATTCTATAAGCAAATTAAAATGAAATAATATGCTAATTGTTGTTTACTGTGCAAGTTTTAAGATGAAAAAAAAACTAAAATTAATGTTTAAAATTTTTAAACATCCAAAGCCAAAAAAGAAAAGAGATGTGAGAGTCGACTAGACATCTACAAAGTCAAGGCGGAGTAATCTAAAATAAAGGGCAAGTTTTTTCAACCCCGAGGGACTAATGCAGAGACTTTTAAGAAAAAGAAATGTGTTTTTTTTAGTTATTTTTTTCTAATTAGTTTATAAAATTAAATATTATGTTTGATAATTTTATTTTTTATAGTTTGTTTAGGAATTTTATGGCTGTTTCTTTGTTTTTAGGTTTTCTATTTCATTTAAGTTGATTTTTAAATTTGTTTAAGACATTGTAAATCTTTTAAAGGGACAAATTTCTTGAAGAGAAATATCTATAATAAAATGTTAAATTAATTTTTTCACAAGAAGATTTTATATAATAGAATTTTTTTTTGTTTATGGTTATTGTCTTTTTTTATAATATTTTTTTCAACGTAAATAATTAAATATAAATATAAATATAAATATGCATCAAAACACCAAATTCCAGATGAGATTATTATTAATTAGAACACATACAATGAGATTATTCTTTTTTTTCCTTAAACAAGGAAGGCAATTAAACACCATGCTTGCATTGGATTCGATGATCTCGTTTTAAATGCACGGTGGGTATTTAGGTTTTTTTCCCCACATTAGTTTTTCTTATTTGAAGTACACTATTGTCATAAATATACCAATTAAGATGTAAATAATTTATTAGATGAATTTTGATGTTAATATTAAAAAAATGGATGATATTTCCATTAAACTAAAAATTAATTCTTTAAAATAAACTTTTTATATAAAATTTCCATACCAGTACATATGGTAATTTATTTTTCCATGGAAACCAATCATTTAAATCTTATGAAATCCACATTTTAGTATTTATACATTTACACTTCAGTTTCTGTGAAAATTTATTATAAAAAAATACCTGTAAATTATTATTTTTTAATTAAAGAAAAAAAATTGCATGTTTTGTGAGGGAACACTCAATTTTTCAGGGGTGGCATGGTTGCTCGAAGCGCGTGAACGGAAGAGGTCGAAAGTGGTATTGCCTGGGTCGTTGTCTTGCATGCCTGCTCGTCCAAAAGCTAGCTACAGGTAACCGACTTGTGAAAACCATGGACATCTTTTGGTATTATCAATTATGATCGAGTCATGTTTTTAATCTTATTTTTAGTTTTAAATTAATATTTGTTAATGTATATTTTTATAATTCTAATGTATTAATATATATACATATATAAATACATATAAAAAATTTATTCTTCTATTAAACTTTCAAACAGACTTTAATCTACAAAATATACTATGAGAAACTAGTCAGTCGCACCTTCATGAAAAATAAAAAATTGCCATAAACAATTGAAGAGGGAAAAAAACATTCTTTGTTTAAATATATGGATTATTAGAAACTAGACAATCGCACCTTCGTGAAAAATTAAAAATTGCCAAAAAAAATTGAAAAGGGAAAAAAAAACATTCTTTGTTTAAATATATGGATTTAAGGGCAGATAATTTATCTTGAAATCTAATAAAAAATATTTTAATCTTGATATAACGAAAGAGTGTCGGAAAAACATTGATCATTTAAACAAAAAATTATGGAAAATATGTCGACGTTCTAATTATATTTTTCACCTAAAACACATGTTTTTTTTTATTATATTATGCTCTCTGCCTTCAACTAATATCTTTAAAACCATAACAGTATTTTCAAAGTTATAACCTTTTTTTAGTGTTAAATGGTGAGATAACCATGGTGATACGATGGCTGTGAAAAAAAAAGAAGTGAAAATAATAATGTGATAAAAATAATGATTGTAATAGATGGCTGATATTATGAATGAACTATTATTTCTAAATTATTTTATAAAATTTTACGAGTTAAAAATATTATTTAATCAATTAATTAATTTTGAAGGCTAGAAGTGATGTATTTTACATTGATTAATTTTTCTGTGAGATATTTTTAAAGAAACAAATACAAAAACTTAATTTTTAAAAATAAAAACTAAAAATTTTAAAGATATTTTATTGTAAAATATACCACACAAAACAGACGGATCCATACCGCGTATTCTTTCCGCCTTGAAGATCCATTTCTTTTCAAACCCGCAACCCGTTCCTCAAGGAAAGAGTGCAGCTGTCGATAAAGCTGCCGTATATCTGTCTTCTGTAGATAGAAACCGAAGCGTATAGGAAGGGTTGCTTTCTTAGGTGGCATGAAAGGTTCGAACAGTAATTATCAATCCAACGTAATTAAGAAGGGGAAAGGAAAATGATTATCATTGGTTCTCTAGAAAGCCTCGTCAGCTTAGAGCGTGTGTTAGGCAGTAGCTCTAGCATGGATATCAAAACTTGGAAAAAATAAAAGCAATTCCTAAAAATAATTTTGATGCCATGTGTTGCGGAAGATAATAAAATTTGTTATAAGTTAAGATTTAAATAATTTAAAAATACTATAAGTTTAAAGAAATATTTAGAATGTTTAATTTTATTCATCAAAGTTTTATTATTAAAAAGTCATTACAACTCTTTAAATAAAAAATTAAAGAACCCTGATGTGAATAGGAAAACATAATAAGATAAAAACAGAGTCTTAATTATACTGATCTATCCTAAGAATTTGTGCTTGTTTTATTGTATTGCACATTCAACCCGTCCAGAACTTCTCGAAGCCTATAAAATTTTAATGAGTAAATAAATATTATGATGAAAATACTTTAGACTAAATTATTAATATTTGTCAAATTTCAATATGTTTCATTTTATGTTTTGTTTTCTATCCAATTAATAACTTTTTATGATAAGAATATACATCACCTTACACATCAGTTCAATAATTCTTGTAAAATATCCCTTGCTCACGCCAACCCCACATGGTGTCCACCGAAGAAAACTAATAGCATGTTTGTTATTTTGATAGTAATTATTTTTAAAAATATATTTTATTTAAAAATATATTAAAATATTTTTTTAATTTTTTTAATATTAATACATTAAAATAATCTAAAAATGCTAAAAAATTATGGTTCTCCACCGAAAAAAACCAATAACGTGTTTAATATTTTTAAAATAATTATTTTTAAAAATATATTTTACTTTAAAATATATTAAAATAATAATATTATTATTATTTTTTATATTAATACTTCAAAATAATCTAAAAATATTAAAAAATTAATTCTTTTGAAAACAACATTTCAGCCCCCAAAAAAAACAAACAATAACTAACACAATGAGATGTCAACAATTGTGTGATCTTTAAATATTTAAGCCTGTTATTAACATTAATTTAGATAATGCTTGAGTTTGTGGTGTAAAATGTTTCTTTTAAATGTTTTTTACTTGAAAATATATTAAATTAATATTTTTTATATATTTTAAATTTTGAATATTAGCATATCAAAATAAAAAAAATATTAAAAATATAAACTTAACACTTTTATTTAATAAAAAAATATAAAAAAAATATGTTACAACCGCACCTATAAATGGTAATTTGGTGCCTCAACAGTTATCTCCCTCGTTTGTCTTTCCATTTCTTTACAATGAATGATTTGTCGATAATATGGAGTATATTGTTCTATTATTCTACTTTTAAAATAATGTGATACATCAAATGGATTTAAAAAAATGAATGAATTAAAATTTTAATTTGTAATATATTCAAGAACAAATTAAATATAATTTTAAAGCCCAGCAGCACCCAACTGTATGCCGTGTATATTCGTGCGTGTTAATGTGTTCCGAGTCGAAACTGTATGCCCGAAGAATCGTGGTTTTTAGTAATTTGTGGGAAATTGTCGATGGTTAGTCCGAAAATCACTCGGGTCTCCCAATAAAAATTACAATTAGTGTTTTTTTTTGCCTGGAGGACTGTTGACTCCTACCGTACAATTGACCTATCTTTTATTAGAACTTCGAGGGCATAAAGTTACTCTATACTAAAGTTATTTGTATTACCATGCCTCTGCTTATTTTATACACCGCAAACATGTCCGCGTGATAAAATCACTACTAGTTCCTGATTGCGATAGGTTGTTAAGCTGGAACCCACAAAAGAGAAGAACACTCGCCACATTGACAGTGATGGAAAGAGAGAAGCAGTGACAGCGCTCACCAATGCCCAAAACTTGTCAAATCCCGTTGACCTTCAACTTTTTTTTTTTAATGATGTTTAATTGAGTTGTGTCGCGTGTCGGCCAGCTTTCGGAGGGATTCGAGTGTTACTGATTTTGCGTTAAAAAATATTTTTGGTTTGTCTATTATTTTAAATGTGTTAAAATTAAATTTTAAAAAATAAGAAAATATTTTAAAAAATATTTTTAATCATGAATATCAAAGGAGACAACGCACATGGATAAAAAAGGTTGCTAACAGCAGCTGGAAATCAATCAATTTTTTTATATATATATTTTTAAAAAGAAAAGAGTTTTTTGGAGACGTTACATCTAATAGGAGATACACCCTTCTCTCCCGCCTTTCACTTGGGATTTGTCAAAGGTTATGGTTAGATTGGGTGGGACAATCTCGCTGTTTGTCCATTGACGTGTAAACTATAGAGTGGTGACAGCCAACTGTATCTGTGGTGTCGTTTTATAAAAGGTGATGCGTCGTCACTGTCCATGTTATCACGCCTTATAGACATAGCACTCGCTTTAAGCCCATGTCCCGTGGGCTAGCACTGTTGGCCACCTTTGGCCCATGCATAAGACATTAAATTATTTTTGATATTATATAGATTAATTAATTTTCTCTTGTGTCTACTTATTTGCATGCTATTCTATTTTGTTTTTTCAGGGAACTATACTTTTCGTTGTTCAATTAATGATGTAGGCAATTAAGCCAGGTGTTGTGTTTTCTAGTGAGAGTGTAAAAAAATGAAAAACTATTATTATATAGCTAGAACAATTTCACCAATGCTTTTACTTAATGAGAAATTTGATGGGTATTTAGAAAAGCTGGAGTACATATGATGGATAGGTCAATTACTCCCCCATATCTTAGGGTTTCTAACTCCTCAATCACAAAAAGAACTTTTCATGATGACGAAGCGTGGAATGAAAATAAACTAGTTTTTGTATAGGTTTCCACAACTATATAAGATCTTAACCTAACCAAAATAATTATTGATGAATTATTATACTTAAAATTAAGTTTAGTTGAAGAAGATGCAAAATACCTCATAATACATATCATGTTAAGAGAGTGTTTGTCTATATTATTGTGTTTGTATTTTGTTTAAAACACAGATACAACAATATTTAATAAAAAAAATATAAAATACTAATTATGGGTTCCATTCAATTTCACATTGTGGAGGGAAGCTGCATGGTGCAGCAGCAAGAAGCAAGTAGAACCTGTTTTTTAGTGAACAGTGCACGTGCACTGTTTATTAAGTGAACAGTGTTTGTTTTTAATTTTTTTTTTAAAAATCAGTTAATATTTTTTTAAAAAATAATAATAATTTTTTAAAAAAATTAATTTAAAGTGAGTTAAATTTATTTGTACTGTAATCTCAATTTTATTTTTGATAATAATATATCTAATTTTATTGCATGCTCAAAAAATCATGAAACTGTAATTTTTGTCAGATGAATTTTATATGTAATAGAATTGTAGATAGTTTAATGGAACAATAATTTTTTATATATATAAAGTGTGATTTATTTCATGATATAATAGCAATAGTTAAATCTACAATATTTAAATTAAAAACCATAAATATTAATATATATTTTTTAAAATTATTTTATAATCTCAATTTCAAAAGCATTCTTAACCAAACACATTAAATTATTTTTTGTTTAACCTCAATTTCAACCACAGTTTTAACGAAACACTTATTTTTTCAAAACCAACCTCAACTAAAAATATTTTTTATAAAATAATTTTTTTCAAATCACAACCATAACAGCAACCGCAATACCAAATACACTCTAAATATAATTCATATTGCGTTGTGTTTATGCTTTACATATATCAATCAATTCTATATCTAACAATACTCACAACAACATATAAAATCCATATTGTGTTGATAGCTATTATTATTATTATTATTATTATTATTATTTTCGTTGTAAATTGCAAGAACAACGACAATCTAATGAAATCATCATCTTTCTTCGAGCTTTTGATTTTAACATTAAATTTTATGTTTGTCAATTCCGTAAATTCCTCGTATAAAGTTGGTTTTTATTTATTTATCAAATAAAAAAATGCATTTATCACTTACAACGCAGTCATTTCTTTAAAAATGCCTTCCGTGTTGTCCTTGAAGCATGTATAACAGATATGCAACAGGGAAGAGCAGTCCATACCCTATCACTAAAAACTGTATTTGATCAAGATAGCTATGTTGAAAGTTCTGTTATTGACATTTATTACAAGTATGGCAGCATAGGAGAAGCAAAGAAAGCATCCAGGAGTTCATCTATGCACAATTTGGCTGCTTGGAATGCCATGATGATGGGATTTGTCCAGCATGGTTTCTGTCAAGATTTTTTTTTAATCTCTTTAACAAGATGCCTCAATTTGGAAGAGAACCTGACGGGACAACTTATCTTGGTGTTTTTAGTCATGCTGCCATGGAAGGCTCATGAAAGAGGCATGTTACTACTTAAGACTCTATGTTCGAACTTCATGGAATTGTCTCACGTTTAGAACATTATGCTTGCATGATTGATCTACTTGGTTGAGTAGATTTCCAGGAAGATGCCTATATTATTCAATCTGATGTTCATACATGGCAAAATCTTCTGTCTGCCTGGAACATCCATGGACATGTTGAGCTGGGAAGAGTTGTGGCAAGCAATATTCTTGAGATGCATCCTGAAAACGAATCTGCCTATGTTCTTCTATCAAATCTCTATGCTTCATTTGGTATTTGGAATGCTGTTGGAAGATTAAGAAAGAGATGAAAGAAAAAAATTCTTTTAAGGAATCTGGTTCTAGTAGGATTCAAGTTGGTAGATCAATTCATAATATTATGGCTAATGATACCTCACATCCTCAAAGTAAAGAAAAATATGCGGAGTCAACAAGGTTGTATGAACAAATGATAGTGTCCATGGAACCGGAACAAGATGGTGCTTCTCTCTGGATCTATGGACCCAACAAATACCCCTTGGTTTTTTCATTTCAGAAGTGAACTGTTAATACTTCTATCCAATCAGGTGTCCTCAATTAACTTCAAAGGCATTTCCGCTCAATCCATTCTTTATTTGAAATGAGTGTCTAATGATTAACTGAAAATCTTCTTTATCCCTCATGTCAACTCTTCTAGAATACACTGTCTTCATATTGAAAAATGAACGAGTGGTTCCAGTCGCTGTGAGGTGCATGTAAAATTTACAGCAAGGGAGATATATAACTGTTTATAATAGTTAGTGTAAATAATGTCCTCAGTGTTAATTAGAGGAGGGTGCATTATGCCGTTCATCAAAAATAAAAAATGGGACAGGACGTTGATATTTGGCTCAGATCATGCCATCCTGGAGGTTAGTTTACTATGGTAATGCTGATCTCTGTTATTTGATGTAGAGGATAAGAGTATGTAGTCAGACACTTTACGAACCATTTTGTTTTCATTCTTTTCTCTCACTGCTTTTTTTTTTTTTACCTGCTTACTAATCCGAGTTAATGTCTCTCCATTGTGTCCATGTGGATGAACAATTAGTGTCCTTAAAAATTCATTGATTCTGATCCTTTTTCTAGGTAAGCTGAGTGAGCAAATGTTACCCAGATTATCTCTGTGAGGAAGTTGTTGGTAAGTTGTCTGGGAATTCAAAATATGTGCTTAATGCCTAGGTCAAGTGTTTGACGGAATTGCTTTGCATTATGTTCTAGTGATCCCTTAACTTTGGAGATTCAGAGGTTTTATTATTTCTTCAAATTATGTACCTTAGTTTAAATCTAATCCTTAGCAATCCTTCCTTTTCTATTGGCCATGCTCTGAATCTTTCTTCCAACAAGGAAATGCAGACACCATTCCCATTATTTGCATAATAATAATAAAAAATACAGGTGCTAGAAGTGAACAGGAAAAGATAAGAAAATTGCAAGCTCAATTGTCAGTGCTAAAAACTATACCATTAATCTTCAGTAGCTCAACCTATACCCTCGTGCAAGACAACAACTCCTCTGGCATGCCTCCTAACCACCAATTCTTCCTACAAAGCCCGTTTTCTGTTTCTAACGCACGCTATGGCTGGTATGACACCCAATTCCTCCATGCTACTTTTCTATCTAGGTTCCAAATCATATCATCCGCTTAACGTAAATGTTTAATTCCTGTTGAACTCTTTGTTGTGGCAACGAAAATGGGGAAGCGAATTGGTTACTCCAAAACTGAGGAGAATATTTTTTACAGTTGAATAAAAAAAATACCAGGTGCAATTAGAAATATTTGAATGAGATACCACTACGTACAAGAACAAACTTGAAATGGAGGCAAATTAAAGACAAGATAGAGGACAAATATGTTGTTTTTGGAAGATCAAATACATTACTATTATGAGAATTTTGAAAATTCTAGTAATAGTACCATGCTCCCTCCCACAGAAGACAAAAGAAAAGGTATAAATAATTTTTATGCATGTTTAGAACTTAGTATAATTGCTTTTCAAAATAGTTTTTATTTAGAAAGGTATTAAAATAATATTTTTTATATTAGTTTGTTAAAATATTTAAAAACACCAAAAAATATTAATTTAAAAAAAATTAATTTTTTTTTAAAATAGGCTCTATATCATGGAAAAAATAAACGAGGAGGTTGGATAACAAACACAAGCTATGATCAAACCAGACATGCCATGTGACCATGAGCTATCTAAACGACGGAACCACCCCATTGCTGGCCTTGCACAAGGAACGTTGAGATATCTCTATTTTTTTAGGTAAACCCAGGGGCATATTGAATCAAAAACTGCAAAACAAGTGATCTTTTCCCTTCCCATTAACCACTTCTACTCAGATTAAAAATTAGGACCTTCAAATTGGAAAGGGTGGTAGCTCGTGCTGTAGGCTATTCCATTTATGTCTTGAGACACCTGAGTCATTCCTCGATTGTGTTATTGACCAGGTCTAAATTGTAATCATAGTGAAATACGAAAGTGGAAATTAAGTGATTCTGAATTAGAGGTATAAATGGAACTGAATGTTTAAGCTTGAAGAATTATGTTTTTGCAATGTTTTTCAGCTTCTTGCACAACTAACATCTCCATACATATATTCACTGTAAAGAAATTTGTCTTCCAACATTCCAAATGAAAGCATTCAGGTTTGATAGTCTGCCTTCAAATGGAATCTATTCCAAGAGAGGCCTCAAAAGGCTTAAACTACGTGAGCTGGGTGGGTGTTTTCGCAGCCCGAATTTATGTGGAAATTAGTCTTGGAGATTCTTCTCAAACTTTACGGGGCCAAGAGCTTCCTCGGCTCAAGCTTGCATCATCATGGGTAACACTTGGAGAACATTCTTTGAGTTCCTGCCAAGGCACAAAACATGCTACTTTATTCTTTGCTCGATTCTCTCATATTTGGTTCATTCTTATCATCCTTTCTACATTCAATATCACCATTTTCTTATGTGAATAGACAATGGCTGCTGCTGTCAATTTCCCTGGTCAGCTCCCACAGCAAACCATCTCCCTCAAAGGAGTGGCTGGACTCACTCTCGCCTCCTCTCCCTCTAAAAGGTCGTGTCAATTAATGCTGAGCAACGTGAAGATGGAACAAGTAGCATGTTTAAGAAAACAGGTAACTAACAAATCGTTCAACAAACGATGGGTCAACTTGGTTGTGTCAGCGGCTGCTGATTTCGACTTGAAATTGGGTTCTTCTCCGTCCAATATGATCAAGCAATTCTATACATGCATCAATGACAAGAAGCTGAAGGAACTAGATGGCTATATCTCGGAAGATTGTCACTTCGAAGACTGCTCCTTCCTTCAACCAATGCAAGGGAAAAGGGTCTCTTCTTATTCTTCATAGACTCCTTTTAAATCTAACAAATACATTTCTTGATTCTTACAATTAACACAGCCTATAATGTATCACTGAAGGAGGTTATGCATTTCTTTCGACAACTTACAGCAGGCATGGGCCAGAATATGAAGTTCATCATTGAACATGTATGTGAAGATGATGAAATGACAGCAGGGGTGAATTGGCACTTAGGTAAAAATTATAATCACCAGACATTGTCAAGCATTACGATGTATTTTGTTTCATAACAATTTAACAAATTGATGAGAATTCTCTACCATGCAGAATGGAAAACGATCCAGATACCCTTCACCAGAGGATGCAGCTTCTATGAATGTTCTCACAAAAACGACAGACTTATTATCAAGTAATGACCAAATTTAAAAACATATTTGGCCCCCAAGATCCATAAGAAAACAAGAGTCTCTCTAATAAGCACTATGCTTTGCTACAGGAAAGCTCTGGTTGTGATAGAATCACCCATCAAACCAGGAGGCATTGTTCTGGTAATCACCCAAAATAAAATTTTCTCAACATTTCCTAAATCTTTTAGGCCAAAGAACATTTTTTTTCTAACCAATTATATTACATGATTTAACAACTTTGTTTTCTTCTTAATGTGCTCTTTGTTCCATGTATGAATACAGACTCTGTTAACGAACGTGACTGCAATATTTGATGATTTCCCAAGAGCTGCAGAATGTAGGTGAAATTTTATTAAACCATAACAAAACTTCCATTAATATCAAACTCATAGCTAATAGCATTAAACTACACCTATGCTTTGTTTTCTGCAGGGTTGCTAAAGAGTCCTCATGTCATAATGCAGTTCTGTTCAAAAATTTACAGCAGGCTTTTGGCCCCTTTTGTCAACCCACTTCTTGCAAGCTACATCAGAACCTGGAAACTCATTGCAGGATTATTTGCTTTTGCACTAAACATAGTATTCCATTTTCTAAATAAGTATTTTGGATAGGATGCACTCACAAAAGTTTTTATATGCATAAACACCAACAGTAGAGATTGCAGCTTTACATCAACAGTCAATCATCATCGCCAGCATGGCTCGACCACATTTCAAACAACGAGAGAGCAATTAATGGTCCAAAAACAGGTGGTAATGGTGGAGGTCTGCTGAAGGCAACAATAGGATCCATCTTTTCATTCGGAACTAGCACTTTTTCCGCAGAAGCATTGCCCTCTTTTCTCTTCCGAGTTGAAGTGGCTACAGTACCTAGTTTTGTAGGGATGTGATTATCAGTAATAAAGGTTGTTAATTATATGATTGTCTTTTTCGTTACAGTTCAAATAAAAACAAGAATCGTTTCAAGGGATGAGATGTTACCCCATGATCCTGCCATAGGGCGGATCTGCTTGAATTTGTATTTTGCTGGCAATAATGCAGCTATTCCACGCATACGCTATGATTTTATGATCCTTTTAACAAGAAAATAAAACAAAATAAAATAAAATGGTTACTGCTAATTGTGAGAAATTTTATATTACTCGAATAATTAAATAGACGAATTGATGTAACGTGTCGGATATAATTCATCAAATTCCTTGCTTCTGCTTAAAACATAGGCATCAGTAGAGAGCACAGCACGTATCCACCAATGTAACAACTTTCAAGGATACAAAGATTTCAAGAATCACAATAATGATGATGATGATGGATAAACACTAAATCAAACCAAAGGCTAGAGATTTCGTAAACTCTAAATCAAACCAAAGGCTAGAGATTTCGCAAACAAAAATCCACATACAAGTTGTCATTCACTTTAACCATCTTCACAAAATAACCAACAATTTCAATAACTCCAAGATCCCGTTTTCAAGAAATCACCTAAATCCTAAAAATTAACCACATTTACATAGAAATCCCCATATCTCATCAAAGAAGATGTCTACCCTACTGCAAAAAACACAAGAAAGAGAATTATCCATACCTTTATTTGATGATATAATAAGATCTCTTGCAGTGCTGGCTTTACTTCCTATGGAGCAACAGAAGAAAGACACCCGGGAAAAATGGAGTTGATGTGGAGAGTGAGAGAACTTTCGGGAAAATTGAGGTTCCACGTGGCATGCGACGAATTTTGTTCCTTTTTTTTAAGGCGGGCTTTTCAGCCCAAGCCTTACATTGAATTTGGGATTGTGTTATATTTTCAACCTTTCGAGCTTGGGCCTCATCAAACCCCTCCTAGCTACCCTTTTAGGATAACGCTGATGGCTGTGGATCTTATGATGCCATGTTAAATCATCATAGTACCTGTTGATTGCTATGCTAGTGAATACTAGCTAGGGGTACCTGCGTAGGCTATTCTTTTTATTTATTAATACTGATATTTGAATTAAGTTATGTATATTTTGATTAATTTTAAAATTAATCAATATATAAATCTTTAATAATTTATAAAATTTAAATTGTTGATTTCTAAAGAGTAAATCTAAACTAATTTATATCATAAGAATATTCAATTACTTATCCCTAACCTTTCCTCTACCCTATCAATTTTAATTTTGAGAATATAGCCCAATAGAAGCATAGAATATTACAATTTAGTATATTAAAAAAAAACCCTCCATTTATTTTTGATGTAAATAAAAGGTAAAGATTAAATTAATAAAAAAAAACTAACAGATTATAATACAATAAAAAATATCTAGTTTAATTTTTTTATTACATTTAGAAATAACAATATTTACTAAATATTATATTTTTAAAGACCGACAAAATAATAATATATTATATTATAAGATTTTTTTCCAACAGTATTATTCAGTTGAATTGTTGTATCTAGTGTGATAATTGCCAAATTGATCGAATAGTCTAAAGTCTAATAAAAGCAGAGTAAAGGTATTTAATGGGCTGTTACTCAATAATTTGTCGCGGCAAGAAGAGCATAAAAGGTCGCCGAAACTTCCGTGTTTTATGATATTAATGGCAACGCCACTCTGCTGTTGGCGACAAGTCAATAGTCTAGTGAATATGGGATCCTTTTCGTTGCTCCGTTTTCCACTCAAGAACATAAATTTCATCAGTATAGAATAGTGACAGAAAATCCTGAATATATACGGTAGCATAAGATGAGAAACTCATATGCTTTGGTTCTCTCGACAAAACTACTTATTTCCTTTCAATCTATACCTAATATATAGTCTTTTTATTTTTCCTTTTGAGCGCATATGGAGTTTTGTCTATTTTTTTTAAAAAAATTCATACTAGGAAGTCTAAGTTCTAGCATAACCGGGAGCGGAGCTCGGACTGAAAGATAAATGGGAAAGATAAAGCTTTTTTGTTTTTAAAAAACCGGGGGCAAACATTTAAAAATAAAAGAATAAACCAGTAAAATTAAACAGAGTAGAATGAATGTTTTTTAAAATAATTTCTCTCCTTCTTCTCTATGTAACTCCGCCTTGACCATAATTAACCTCTCTTTAAAGGGTTTTTTCAATCAGAAAATATAGAAAAAGAATATGAGTATATTCATGAGCTTGCGTATAATTGATTTTTACATCACCTTTCCTTCAAGAACGCTCAAGTTTAAATTTCTTATATATATATATAAAATAAAAGATAGAATCAAATTTCTTATATATATATATATAAAATAAAAGATAGAAAAGATGAGCGTGTTCAATCATTGAATATATAAAAAAAATTTAAAGGAAAAGGTAGATGGTATGCTGCCATTTGAAGTGATTAATTTGATGCTATCTTTTGTTTTCATTTTTCTTTTTATGAACACAAGATGGTTTTCCTTTTATTAATAAAAAAAAAACTAGCAGAATCTTATTATTACAACAATCAAAGAATCAAGAACCCTACAATAAAGATTGACATTTGTGTGTATGTACATGGATGATGTAATGCTCGGTGAGAAGATGTTTGGACAACAACACATTAAAAAGACTAAATACATGGTAAAACTATAGAGGACATAATTTTAATTGATAATAAATCGAGTGGTTACGGGATTCAATTTAATTTGAATTACAAATTTGCAAGAAAAAATAATAAAATATTTGTCCAAAATAATTGCGGAAATACTTAGAAGTGAAGAAACCTACGGAAAAAAAAATCAATGGAGGCGAAATCAGTTGCTCTAATAATATAAGCTTAATAACTCCAAAACATTTCCTCTTCTGTCTTACCTAGAACTTAATTTCCTTTTATCAATAAAGGAGCATCACTAATCCTTCCTATTTTAGAAATGTGATGGGCCTGATAGCAAGTGAGTGGGAAAAAGGAGAAATAATTGTATAAATATCTAGGAAGCATCTATACCTCTCTTTCATCAATGACTGAGCTTTCAACGTTATAAGCAAATAATAATAAAAAAACCTCTTAACCTCTACAATTAGGAGTTGTTAATTACTGAAACAAGACCACCCTGTTGGGTCCTTCAGGCATCAGCACTAGGGATCCTTGTAACCACCACATATTTGATTGAATTGGATACTTCAGATCTAAACGAAGTTTCAGTGATACGCTTCATCATTCAGGATTAGGAAACGCCACAAGGAGTTCACATAATGTCGAAAAAGAAACATAAAAGCTTATGGAGGGATTGCCATTCTGTTTGCTAAGCTATCTTTGAAGATAAAGTTTAAACCATCGGCTATCCTGTATTTAGATGAAGGGACTCACCTAAAACTCCACTTTAATTAGTTGGCGAATATTGTCAACCGGGATTATAATGATACACTACTACAATGATAAGATCAAGTGGGCCAAGCATGTATATTGTGGAGTTTTATTATTGTTGAATCTCACATGATTCTCACACCTGATATCACGGTGAGATTAAAAAGAATGAATAAGAAGTCCCAATCTAATTTATAATACCTGGAAATATTAACTAATATATAAAATTTCTTAAACAAGAAGCTGGTTATATTAAAAAACAAAAAAAAAAACTCATCATCCTTAAATATTCTATCTAAAATAAATTACTTCAATATTCTAAATTTATGATGAGATGATATACCTATTAGGTCTTTCTAATTATTCACCAATACTAAATATGTTTCTTTTTTTTAAATGATTTGGGATTAGAGCCTGGTCTAAAGGCCCAATCCTCACTTTTTGAGATACAAGCATCAGATCTAAGAAGATGATGAGTATTAAATTGGACTTTTAAGCCAATTTTCTTTATTATATCTCGAATTGGACCAGATTGAGATTACAAGTTAATTGAGCTGTAGAGATTTTGGTTCTAGTTAATAAAAATTATCATATTAGAATTTCAGGTTAATCGAATTGTAGATAGAAATTTTGATTTTGGTTAAAGGTAATTTTCAAATTAGAATTTCAGGTTAATCTAGCTATATACAAAGATTTTTATTCTAGTTAAATGGAATTGCTAGATTGAAATTTTAGTTTAAACGAGTTGTAAATAAATTTTGATTATAGTTAAAGGCAATTGTTAGATTGTAATTTCAGGTTAACCGAGTTATAAATATAGATTTTAGTTTTGGTTAAAGAAAATCATGAGATTGAGATTTCAGGTTAATCGAGTTGTAGACAGATTTTGATTTTGGTTAATTAAATGGAATCACCAGATTGAGATTTTAGGATAACTAAGCTATAACATAAAATTTTTTGTTCTAAGGGAACTATTGAGATGTGGAATTTCAAGTTAATCCTGCAATCAAGAAATACTAAGAAATTCAACTTTGTAATTAGGAAGCACCAAGTTTTCAAACCTTGTAATCAGAAGGTATTAAAGATTAAGGTTCTGGTTAAAGAAAATCATCAAATTGAGATTTCAAGTTAACTAAGTTGTAAACAATTTGATTATAGTTTTGGTTGAAAGGGATTGATGCAAAGACATAGTTTCATATCAACCAATATAAAAGCTGCAAGAAGATTAGTTTTGAAGAACAATTTGTTTATCTTTATAAACTTACTATACAAAACACTTAACAAGTCTTTGCTCAGAAAATGTTGTAAAGGCTCATTAAGTATTGTAAAGAGGAGACATTTATTACTACCCATTTTAGGGTCTTATATAAACAAAAAAGAAAAACCAAAAAAATAAAAAAAAGAGAAAAAAAAATATTGGAAAAAAATAAAAAATATACATCAACGAGAAGAGTATATTAGAATGCCTAGGAAATCACTGAAAATTGGTCGAGGAAGATCAAATATACAAGATAAAAAAATTTAACAATGTATTTTTGATTGATGAAATCCCTATTGGCAAAAAAACAATTAATTTGAGGAGGAAAATTAAAAAAATTGGATGTTTAAGAACTCAATTAGAATTTTTTAAGGTTTATTTGAATTTATTAAGGGCTTAATTATAAACAAAATTAATTTTTAAAATCAATTTAGGTTTTAATTAGAAGAAATTAAAGTCTGGGTGTTGAATTGTAATTTATAGGAGTTAATTTGGTCAAATCATGGGCTTAATTGCATAAATATTGAAGTTTGATGGATAATTAGGGACTTAATTGAAGAAATCCAAAACCAATAACCAAACTGGAAAAGGCGTGTGAATATAAAAGATGAAATTGACCAAATTAAGGGTAAAATTGAATAAATTAGAAGTATGCTAGTCAATTGAGGGTCAAAATGCATAAACTTAGGACCAAAACTAAAAAGAAAAAATCAGTGAACTTAGAGGCTGACAATTGAGTTTAATGAGAGTTAAATTGCATGCAATTAAAAATATTTTATGTAAATTAAGGGTGCATGTGCCACATTTGAAAAAGCATAGACTAAATTAAAACTTTGCCAAATCTCAAATTAAAGACTAACTTTTAAGGTTTTAACCCAAACAATGAATCATTTAGGATTCAGCCTCTATTTATTTTCTTTCTAGATAGTTTATTATGATTTAAACTATGATTAGGTTGACACCTTTTAAGAACTCGTTTTGAAGTTTTAGACTTTCAAATAACATGAGGTTTTTCTGCAAATGGAATATGAATATCCCCTCTACAACCTATTTATGTGAAATTAAATGTTTACATCTCAATTTCTCCAAAAAATTTCCTAACATCTTGTCCTTAATTACCATAATTCAAAAACAACTTTAATGTATGAATATGGAGTTACAAACATCCAAATTACACAAGGTTAGATCTCAATGAAAGGTGTGCATCCCTTGTACCAATTTCAGGTTATCTTAGGCGACGATAATCTCAAAATTACTTTAGAAAAGCCTCGAAAGTAGGCAACCAAAAAAGCTTTGATAGTGTTGGTTGATCGAGTTGGCAACTTCAAACACATGAATATGGAGCTATAAACCTTCAAATGGAGTAAGTTTGGATTTAAATGAAAGGAGTGCATCTTCTTTATCAACTTTAGTTGGTCTTAAGCAATGATGACATCATAATTGCTTTGACAAAGTCTCGAAAATAAGCAACTCAGTTAGCTACGATAATGCAATTATCTTACAAAAATCAATTTGGTTTTTGCGTATTCACAAATAAAAGCTCCCCAATGGGTCCTTATCAAGGATTTACAGCACTCCTTTCAAAATCAAGTGGTCAAAATGGATTTAACACCTCTCAAAACGCTATAAATACCCTCCTCAAGCATGTTAAGGGGTGGACATAAAAAAAAAGAAAATAAAAAAAGAAAAAGATAAGAAAAAAGAGAGTGATAACATTAAGAAATATAAGATTAGAGATCCAAGAGTAAAAAACCAAGTTTTCTTAAGTTTTGTAAGTTTGTGAGAGACAAAACTTTCCAAAGAAAAGCCAAGAGAAAATAGCTTGTTCTAGGTATACATTACAAACCTAAAAGTAGGTTCTTTGTGGCTTGTTTTATATTTATGCTAACAAGCCATGTTGTATTCACCTCTTTGTTGCTATGTTTTTTTTTAAATTATTTAATGATGTTATTTTAAAGTTTTTGATATAGAAAGTTATTATTTTAAATTTTTTTTTAAGTTATAATGTTGTGTGGACTTGTGTTTGACTTAAACTATGCATGCTAATGCAAAAGTGTTTACTTTGGGTTTGCTAGGCCTGTTTAAGCATTAAATAAGTTCAGAAATCTAATTTTAAATTTATATTGCATGAGCATATAGATTGTTTTAATTGATAGTTTTTGGATATGGTATCTCAAGCTTAATTTTAATGCTTTATTGTTTTTTTTTAGTGTTTTAGATTCAAATATATTTATGTATGTTAGTATGACCTGTTAGGATAAATAAAGCATGCTTTAAAAGCTAAAAATACCCATTTATGGGCTTACAAGTGGCTGCCTTTACCAGGTTTTTTTGTTGGATTCTAGGTAAATGTTTTTGGTATTCTTAGGGAGAACATTATCATAGATTCTTGATTTGGACCAGTTTTGGTCTATTTCTTAGCATTAGACACTTCTTCGGACTTGATTAGTCAATAATCTATGATTTATTTGTATTAATAACATGTTTTAATAATTTTTAATTTTAAGGTTTTGTTTTGGTACTGAAACCTATTTTGGCCAAATCATGTTGATTTATTGATAATCAAAGTAAATAAATGCTAGATTATTGATCCTTGCATGATTCCTAACATGCCTATACCCTTAGTTTATCCATATCATGTCTGATTTGGGTTCTACATTTGCTAGGTTTGACTTTACATGTTCTTCATGTTCTTCCCAAGAACATTGTTTTAGCTACATAATTATGACTTGTTTTATGTCATTTATTTGCCTAGAACCCTTCCATATGCATGATTAATAAATAATCTAGTGTTTATTTGCATCAACAACACAATTTCAATGGCATTTAATCTAAAGGTTTCGGTAAACCGAAACTCGTTTTGACAAAATCATGATGTTTAAGTGAACATTTAAGTGGTTGGATGCTAGATTATTGATAATTGCATGATTTTCAACATGCATGCTCTTTTGTTTTGACCAAATCTAGTCTGATTTGGAATCTATATTGCGGGGTTTCATTCGAGTTCATGTTGATGTTCTTCGTGTTTTTTATTTTTTTGGTGTTTAATCCATTTTGTTTAAAAAATTTTAATTTGTTTTTGGATTTTGGTTTTGTTTTGGGGTTGTTTTCGGGCCAAACTAAGTTTTTTTAGATCGATTTATGGCTAGACCAAAAAATTCCAAGTCAACTCGATCAAATTTTTTTCCTTTCATATGGCCAAAAATCCTAAAAAAAATTAATATGAGTATTTATTTTAAAAAAATATAAAATGCTACTGTATAGATTTTACAATAAATTTGTAAAATTCCAAAGGATTTTGACCTACATTTCAAAATACCAACACACACACACACACACACACACACACACACACACACACACGTGTGTGTGTATGCGCGCGCGCGCTCGTGAGATTATGAACTTGTAATATACATTTCTAATATTAACTCGTGAGATTACGAACTTGTAATATACATTTCTAATATTAAATAAAAAAATAATTTATTTTTATTTTATTTTTTATTGGCATAAGAACAATTATGTTTTTTCACCTAATAAAATAAAAATTTTCTTATTGAGGAAGATTTTTTTCAACTTTAAACAGACCAACAATTAGAAAACACAACATTTTTTTAGTTTATATCAGACAAATAAATAATGCAGCTTATCTCAAGTAGAGTGTGTTAGGGGGTGCTAATACATTTTTTTTATACAATTAGTCTTTTTACCCAAATTCTAAAACTAGTTTGGATTTCTAATAATCAAAATAATAGATGATGACTTTAATTTTTTTTATTGATAAAAAACAAGAATTTCTTGTTTTTTCCTTCAACATCATCCCCACCTATCCTGATTTAGGAGGATGATTGTTATGATACTGTACACTTACGACAATAATTATTATCTTTTATATTATATAACTAGTTCTTTTTTTTTAAAAATCAGATAGGGTTTTTAGTTATTATAAAACTAAATAATAATTTTTTTTTCGTTTTGATACCAGAATATATTTTGTTATGACTTGATTTAGATGTCTTTTCAAGAATACATAACAAGAAATAAAAAATTGTTTTAAATGAGAAGATTTTGATGAAAAAAATTGAATGATGAATATATTAAAAATATGGATAAACTACAGGTTATAAAAAGTACAACGATAGATTTTTTTGCAAGAAAATTTTCTGGTAACTAGTGTTAGGAGTTAGACTCAAGAAAGGCAATAGCTTCACAGAAGGTAGTTCTGAGTTTTGACAGATTGTAAGCAAAACATCCCTCAGATATATTATCATTTGAAAGAATCTATCCAGCGTGCCTTTTTAGACAGACAATTATTCATTGCCATTGCAAGCTCAATCTAACCCCACCTCTGATGCTGATCACATATATTTTCCGACTATAGACATCATAATGGTTTGTTCCATTTCTTACTGCTAAAGTTGAAACACATACAGACACCTAGTTGCTGACTAGACACTGATATTGTGTAGAGGATGGCCGGACGCTCCACATCTGCAGTTCTCTGGGACCTGAGTTGAAAGCTACTGCCTTCAATCATTTTGATTTGAATGTGACATGTATAGATATAATTACTCGTTAAAATGCCTTTGAGAGCCTAAGATGCCATAAATCCCGTTAGAGATTGCTAGGAGGTTAATGACATTGGAGGTGAATGTGGTTTTAATTACGTCTATCACATTAAACTCTGTGATGATTTTAGAAAGGATAATTAGGTACGGTCCTGACATTTTTAATTTTGACCAGTATTAATATCCCTTTCTCTAATTCCGTTGGCATTTTTCTGTTCAATTCAAACTTCTAACAAAGTTTGATCGTTAACTTTAATGAAAATTAATAACAAAATCGGAGGAAGAAATTAACTTTATCACAAACTCAAAAAATATATGGGGATCTGCTTAACATTTTTGTTTTTTGGGGTAAGCCAGGATCTATTAACAACTAAAACTCCTCCTAAAAGTGAGAAATCCACTATATACTACAACACTAGAATATGTAATCGTCTGAAAAAAATAAAAAATACCAGACCCAACTTGATAGAAATCGAAATCATCATCACCTTCGCCTCCATTAAATCAGAGATCACTTGTTAAGGATCTTATGCTACGATAATTATTCTCCTCTAAGCCAAAATCAGGTGTGCAAATTAAACCATTTTGTTCAATGGATTACCCTGGCCCTACGAGCTCCCTTCCAACCGGAAGATGTCCATCTGAATTTAAGCTAGTTTACTTGTTTCTTTTCGCATCTTTACTTGTTTCTTTTCCCACCTTTGTTTTCATTGAGGAGTACAAGCCATTGATGGGTCCAATTTGCAACACGAGGCCAACCGAAAGCTATTATTTCTCTCTATCTTTTCCTGATAAAAAGTCACCCATTATCTCTATTTAACCCTACTTAAAGCTCATAAATTAGTGTGTGGTTTAGGCCCAAGCCACCTGAGCCTGTCGAGACTGGTGACACTTGAAACATGGTTCACGGTTACTCTCAAAGATTTATATTTTTGTACTTTTCATAGTGAGGTATCATCACCCTTTTGGACGATAAATTCAATTGCTTGATTAGACGTGACCAGTTGCATGACCGATAAGTTTCGGCTTAGATGCCACAAAATCCAGTAAAATGGGCCCAATGATAACTATGAATTAAGGCATAATCCGTGTGATTAGTGATATTACTTAGTGACGGGTTATGCTGCTAATCTCAAATTATGGTTGACATTGTTTCTATCTAGAAGATCGAGCCCACCAGATTTTGACAACTAACCTACTTATTCCGTCTACTTTGCTAAGCAGCGTTACCATATGACACATACACGCACTTTCCACATACAATTCTGTGCATTTTGGGGGCTCTGACATGCCTTAATTAATTAGCAGTCAAGCCTAAGATGCAAGGTTTTGTTTTAAATCCTGGTAATTAAGAAGAAAGTGTATCTTTTGACAAGCAGGTCGAATTGGGTAGTGAAAAATAAAAAAATTCGTTAATTTCATAGTTTGGGTGTGAAATGATATGTTTTTGACCTGATCATATAAGTGAATTAAGTCACTAAGAAATAAAAATTCAAAAATATATACCGTCTGAAAAAAAGAGGGTGTGTTTCGCATTCCTAGAGCTGATTAACTTGATATATATCTGTATTTTTTGCGTCTACTTTTGTAACATTTTCACTAGCAACCCTATCACTACAGATGCTGCAAGACTGAGTTGGGTAAACGCGTGGAGCATTATGCTGCAGTTTATTAATCTTAACGGAATTCATAGCTAGTGGAGTCATGAATATTGAAGAAATATGAACATTTTTTTTTTCAATCAGAGTCCGAGACGCAAAAGAGAAGAAATACTTCGAAGCCTGCCTGACATTAGTATGCATAAATTATGTTCCGCCAGCTTCTTTCTGAAACTTGGAATTTGAAGTACAATTTTGGAGACCGAAATAAAAAATTTCCTTTGATATTGCAGTAGCAAGTTCCATTTATATATATTTATTTTCGAGGGAACTAATGCCATACACAAAGTCCATGTGAAATAAAATAGTTTGCTTACACGTTCTCATCAATTTTGAAGAAATAATTTCTTTTGTTGTACACTTCATCCACTAATTGGTGCCTGTCTGTAGCTAAGGTTTGGAGATGCTTTTCAAGCTTCAAATACACCAAATGCCGATCATAGGTGTTTGGTTTTCCTCTGTTTGAGTTTTTTGCCCGCAACTAAGCTAAAAAAGCCAAAGAAAACAAAAGCTTGTTTTTTCTATATTATATGCAACTTCTATTTCAACAGTTTTTTTAATCAGAAATATTTTTTTTATTAGCCACCATTATAGCCACAGAACTATTATATATATATATATAGAACACAATCCGATGCACGGTTAAACAAGGATCCCTTCTTTGGATCAATCTCTTGCTTCGAAGATCGTCATTGAGCTGCTGCTCTACATTCTAGTGCAAAAGATCACTACATTATATGAAGAACATTGAGAATGCGTTGCTGTACTTGTACATGTAGGTTTATATACATGACCAACTAATTATTTGTTAATTATAATTTTTTTCTTAAGGTAAATGATTTAATATGTTAGGCATCCTTATCATTTTAATTGTGATTATTATGTTCTTAAATAGTATTCAGTTCTCTAATATGGTATTCTGTCAAGTTTTTCATCTAAATTGAAAGAACTATATTTCTTATAACAAAAATTAATGCCTTGTAGTTATACAAGGATATGATAGAAAATAGTTTATGATCATCCACAAATTTAAATACATTAAAAAAAAACTCAAAATTACTAAATCATACTTTTATGTCAAGACCTCAAGATTATAGAATGCGTTACTGTACTTGTATATGTAGGTTTATACATGACCAACTTATTTGTTAATTATAATTTTTTCTTAAGGTAAATGATTTAATATGTTCTTATATAATTAGGCATCCTTATCATTTTAATTGTGTTTATCATGTTCTAAAATAGTATTCAGTTCTCTAATATGGTATTCTGTCAAGTTTTTCATCTAAATTGAAAGAACTATATTTCTTATAACAAAAATTAATGCCTTGTAGTTATACAAGGATATGATAGAAAATAGTTTATGATCACCCACAGATTTAAATACATTAAAAAAAACTCAAAATTACTAAATCATTAGAATTTTAGAAAGTAATATACTTTTATGTCAAGACCTCAAGATTATATAGTTGTATAGATGAAGGGTATTTTTGAAATACAAAAGTAACATTTTGTGAAAAATGATATGTTGAAAAATGAATATTATATAAAAATATGATAGACATGGTTAAAAACATATTAACATGTCATAGACTTGCTCAATTATATAGGTTTTATCTTCCTTTTCTCACTCATGACTAAAATGTTAGCATTTAGTTGCTTTCGTACTATATTGATGCTTCTGGTGTTTTGTTTTTTTTTTTTTTGAATATTGATGCTTCGGTTGATATATGCAGTATTTATTCAGTCAATGACATGATCCCTATATTTAAACTTGTTAGGCTAAAAAATTATTGTATGTCCCTTTAATGAGAAGGAGACAACAATAGATGCCGTACTCATGTGCAATAATGAACATCAATGACTATTAAATATTAGTATGTTTAACTATGGTAGGTAATTAAATACTAGTTATTTGACCTATACTTAACACTAGCTATTTGACATGTGTTTCATCGTGATTATATATTTTTTTAATAAAAAAATTAAATATATAAATTTTTTTGACATGTTTTTTGAAAACAAATTGAAAAGATTATACATATATTAAATTAAATAAATTAAAAATTATCTGTATCAATAAATAAAAAAATCATTAACAATAATTAAATATATATCTAGAAAAGTTAAGAGGTGAATATAAATAAATATATTTGATATCGTAACATGAGGGAAAGGATATTAATTTAAATATAAACTAAAAAAATTAAAAAAACATATAAAAAAAATGATTTTTTTTAAAAAGACAACATTACAAGAAAAAGAGAGAGGCCACGCGTCATTGAGCTTGACAATAAGTTTAGAAAGTGCCCACGCATAGTATTTTTTTAAAAAAAAATGAAATTGAGGCAAACATTATTTTTTGAAAATTTTTTTTATATAATTTGTTAACTAGTTTTCCCCAAATGATGGCTAAAAAAATTGAGATTTATTTTTTTTTTCACCTAAAACATTTAGAAAAGAGCCTAAACATTTTGACAAACTCATAAATGGCCTTAAAAAAAAAAATTATACAAAATCTAAGATTAATCCGAAACAAAAAATTTTTCATAGCTTAGATCTTATTTTTTAAGAAAATTCAAAGTGAAAAAATACCAACATGAAACTTTTCTTACTAAATAAAAATTATTGACATTAAAATCAAATATTTTAGTGGTCGAAATTAACATCAACATTAATTTTTTTTTCTTTACTACTGAAATCTTACAATTTTTCTCTCTTTGCTCTCTCAAAAAGGAATCAAAAAACAACAAAAATAATTTTTTGTATCAAAATAAATTTTTTTAAATTTAATAGGACTTAAATTGTATTATTTGTAAAGATAGAAGATCTAAGTATATTTTTTGTCAAAAATCTACAACGCCACCTATTTCTATTTCCTTTTTATCAATTTTTTTTTAAATTTCACCATCCCTTAAAAAATCAAAAGCAATTAAATTTCAAGTAAGATTAAATTATTCAAAATAAAATTATAAAAACCAAAATAAATTTAAAAATAAACAATGAGCCCACAATAACACGTGAGTATGCGAACAATATTTATACACAGTAAAAATACCACACCTTTAGTGATTTTTGTAATAGTAATTGTAATATAATATAAAAAACCAAAATAAATTAAAAAATAGACAATGAGCCCACGTGAGTATGCGAACAATATTTATACACAGTAAAAATACCACACCTTTAGTGATTTTTGTAATAGTAATTGTAATATAATATAATATAATAATTTCACCAGCTAAACACAAGCACTCACTCGGTGTATATATATGTATTAGGGTTCTCTCCTCTTCTTTCCCTTCTTTGTAATTGATTCATTTGCAGATCTTGATCATTAATTATACAGGCAGCCATGAGTAGAGGTGGGAGCTATGGCGGTGGGCAGAGTTCTTTGGGCTACCTTTTTGGTTCTGATGAGCAACCAAGTGCACCTCCACCTTCGCGCCCGGTTAACCTACCACCATATGGGGTTGACATTACCATAGAGAAGTCACCAGATAGTGGTTCTTCTGAGAAGAAGCAGGTCTCAAACAACTATCACAGAGCTCAAGGCCAGAATACAGGAAACTTCATTACTGTGAGTTGTCCTCCTCAAGTAGGGACATACATACACTAAATATATATATTTTTACCTGATCCATAGGCATAATAATTCACCTATTTCCTGACCTTTTCAGGATCGCCCATCCACTAAAGTCAAGTCAGTGCCAGGAGGAGATTCATCTCTTGGGTACCTATTTGGAGATAAGTGATGTTTCTTTCTCCAAACTTTGTCTACCAGCTTTCATAAAGGCAATATAAGAAAATATTATGTGGGTTTCAAATAAAAAACCATGTAAAATAAAGGATTCAGTTCCTATTGTTGTTAAACTTGAAACTAGTTTTGTTATAGCATATTGTGTGTGATTTTCAAGAAGATGTGGCTGCAAATTAGTCAATTTGTGTATTATAAGGTATGTAATTTGTATGGTTTATTATCTATAGTAAGTGAAGAACGATTCCTATCACTATGCCATTCTCATATGATTTTTGCCAGTCTTATATTACCATTGTATTGCATTATATTGGAACTGAGCTTGAGATTTTCAGTTAAATACAAGAGCTAATGTACATTTACTTATTTTATTTCTTTCTCAAAAAAAAGAACCCCCGAGATTAATTATTTGTTTATATTAATTGCAAGTACTTCTGTGTATGTGCAAAAAAATGAAAAAAAAATAAAAATAAAGCACTTGAGTTTCCTTTCTTTTTTCGATAGGCAAACACATTAACAACACAAAAGGGTCAGAGAAAAGCTGATACAACATAAACAAAATTGTCGTGCAAAGGCACAAACGCAACCCCACAGCAGAAATTAGCCAAAAATAGAGATCTAGAGCTTGTTTTCTGACACTTACATGTTTCCGGAAAGATGATTCAGCTTCATGTTTGAATATTTTGAGATTGTTATATTTTACACCATCAGTGTTCGTAAGCAGTTAGATATGGAGAAGATGTTTGATTTCAACTTGTCCTGATTTCTCTTCTCGAAATTCATTGTGAGATGGTAGCTTAATTATGGTCAGCTGCCTAGAACAAACTTTCCACAAAATATTACTCTAAAATTGAACGACGGCATGCATCGATTTATGGAGGAGGGCCAATGTGCAGAAAAAAGGCCAGGAAATGAAAGATTTATTGTATAGTCTAACATGTTCAGTGCATTAATCTAATTGAAGCCTGGTCATCTTATACGTCGTTTTTCTCCATACTTTTGTTGGCCAAGAAATTCAGAAATTTATAGAAGGGGCAGCCAAATGATTGAAACTCCAAAAAAATTTTGCCATAAAAATGAGTTATACTGTTGTAATACACAAATCAAGATATATAAATTAATAGTATAAATTTGTTTGCCAATTTGAAATCCAATCAACTCAAGATTAAATTAAAATTAAAAAACTAAATAAGAATTTATCTGAGTAACTCAATTTATTTTTTTTACAGAAAAATTCAAATAACATTATTTATTTAAAAAAATTAACATAAATTAACTCGATGCGCCAAAACCCCACCATTAACTTTGATATAAAGTTTTTGCACTAAATTTTCGTGCATTTTGTGGCAGTGATATACGGAAGAGCTTGCATAATTTTTCGTGAGGGGTACTGACTGCAGTTTATTCTTCACAAAGAAAAGTTATTTTTACTACTTAGATACCTTGAGTATTCATTCAGAAAAGTAAACATCCTTAAACCCATTAAGAAAAGCATGTACTGTATCCTTGAACTTATTAGATTATTCACGTGTATAGTTGGGCTTTTACACGTGCATGCACACGAAAATGTTTCTCCTTCTTGAACAAAAACTTAGCAGCCTGCCTTTGATGAATATGAAGAAAAATAACAATAAGAGATATAAGGATAGATTGAAGAATCATTCCATTATATAAGTACAGATGAAGCCATTATCTCTCTGAAATTAATTAAAAATTCTCCGTAAGTACTCTTGGAATCTTGAAAAGTTTCCCAGCTATTCTTAGTTCCAGTATAGTAAGATCATATGAACACAATAAGTGCTTGTTTTACTTTATCGATACTTTTTCACTCGAGAGAAGAAATAACACAGAATAAAAACTTCCTAGAAACTCTTTCATATCTTTTCTTCAATATTGGTTTTCTTGATATCTTTTGCTTCCCTTTTCTGCCTTTACGGTTAGCTAGTGCTCTCGGGCTATTTTTTATGTGTTAAAACTACATCTCTATGATCAAAGATAAATAGTCCATGTGTAGTCATTCATGCTTGATCTAAGAGTTAGGAATTTTAATCTGCTCTAAGATTTTAACAGGATGGTCACGGAGGGATCTTGTCCCTTTAACCATCAAGCAATCCCCTCGAGTTGGTTTTCGAGCTTGTATTCTTATGCAGCTGTATCTATCAGATGGAATACCTTCATTATGCAGTTGAATTCATGGATCCAATGCTTGCATGGTTTGGCCTCTATCAATCAATCTCATATAAAAGATTAGAATGCGTACACGTGAGGACCAGTCATTAAATTATTAGGTTAACAACAAGCTTTACAGACGTAGTTTAATTGCTAGTTTTACTGCTTTATGATATGTTGTTTTGATGGCATATTAGAACAAAAATCCCTATGCCTTGTTCTTGCTCCCCTCGTTGACCAGACATTGAAATAGCTAGCATGAAGATTACTTATTTAAATTATAATATATGATGTGATATCTTGAGTAGAAATTATGGAACCTTAATCAAATTAATAGCAATGAATTGACAAGAAAAGGAAACGACTCACAGGAAAAGAGTTTGATCGCCCACAAAGTTCCACAGCTTTTCATGCTACTTTTGTTGAGTTGGAAGCATTTATCTACTGATCTGATGCAGCTTCTTCGCTCTGCAGAGAAGACATGGGTTACTCATTTATTACCGAATCTAATCCAATGCAAAACGAGGGTTAGCTAGTGTCTCGCTGTCTGACCAAGCATATACATGCTGCCATTTCGGCGTTTCCTCAATCCAATTGTATTTACTAGAAGTAACAGATATAATCTATCTATATATTTCTTCTGAAGGATGAAAATTAAGAAGAGTTATCATGCTTGGTCTTCATGTTATGGCCTTAGCCTTAACAAAAGAGAGCTAGAAGAATTGAAAGAAAAAGAAGACGAGAAAGAAGAACTTCTCACAAAAAACTGTCATTCATTGATTACTTGCTTCGTACATCTCCCAATTACACTTTATATACAATTAAACCAATTACCAGAACTAACTGATTACAATCTAACTTCAATCACCAACTAACCAATCATTTATCACATGTTTTATTGCCTATTTACACGTGACTATTTTATTTTTATTGGATCCTAATCTTCAAGTTCTCAGCTTTCCAGTTCTGCAGAATTAAGCCTTCAAGTTCAGCAACATTACTTCTTACTACTGTCTTATTGAATTGCTGACTTAACAATAATCCTCCCTTAGAGATTCTTGCCCTCAGGAATCTGTTTTGAATTCTAGAAATGGACTGGACAATTCCTCCAATTCTTCCCACGTAGCATCTTCTTTTAAGAGGTTAGACCATTAAACCAGTATCATTGTAACAGCTATGCTTCCCTTCTTCATGATTTTCCTGTCAAGTATGGCTAATGGATGAACCTTCATAGAACCATAGTCATCTATTTTAGGAAGAGAGAATTTCATCATCTGTAACTGACTTCTTTAACAGTGAGACAGAACACAGGTGGATGTTTGAACCCTCTGACAGTTAAAGTTTATAAGCCACAGCTCCAACCTTCTGTGAAATCTTATAAGGTCTATAATACCTGGATTTAATTTGATATTTTGTTTGAGAGCAATACTAGTTTGCCTATAAGACTGAAGCTTAAGAAACACTAGCTCACCAACCGGAAATCCTCTCTTGGTTTTCTTCTTATTAGCTAACTGTTTCATCATGTTCTTTGCCATCTACAACTAATCTTTAAGTAACTGACTCATTTCAACGCTCTCTGCTATAACACTTCATCCACAACAGCTACATTAGTTGTTTCCTGAATGATCATTTCCTTATTAGGAGGCTGGTGACCACCATATAAGGCCCGGAAATGTGTCATCTTAAAGCTGAGGGGTGACTTGAATTGTACCATCATTATGCAATTAGGAATTTGGTTGAGGAAATCTAATATTAATCATCAAATTGAAAAAAAAAAGATGCACATAAAAGCTGAAATTGATCAAATTAAAATTTAAATTAAAAAAAATTTAAGATTTATTAGATAATTAAGGATCAAAATGCATAAATTCAGAATCCAGGATCCAAAAAAAAAATCAGCTAATATAAAGGCTTACAATTGAATTTGACAGGAGTTAAATTGCATATAATTAAATTTTTTTTATCAATTAAGGATATATGCTACAATTGGAAGAACAATGACTAAATTAAAATTTTGTTAAATTTTAAATTAAAAATTCTAATTTCTAGACAATTCATAATGATTAGGTTGACTTCTTTAAAAAGCTTATTTTAGAGTACTACATCTCCTAATGACATGAGATTTTTTACAAATAAAAAAGAAACATCCCTTGTATAACTTTATTTCCATAAAATTAGATGCTTATATCTAATTTTATCATAGGAGTCCCTAATATCTTACCCCTGATTGGTTATCACTCAATTCTTAGATTTGGAGCTGATTAACTTAGCAACTTTAAATACATAAATATGAAGTTATAAACCTCTAAATTTAGTAACGCTGGATTTAAATAAATGATGTGCATCCCCTCAACCAAATTTAGGTATTTTTAGGTGACAATGATGTTAGAATTTCTCAGATAAAGCCTCGAAAATAGACAACACAATCAACCTTGATAATTTTAGCTGATTGAGTTGATAATTTTAAATGCCTGAATATGAAGTAACAAGTCTTTAAATTGAGCAAGATTGGATTCGAATAAAAGATGCGCATCTTTTTTATCAAAATAAGATGGTCTCAGGTGATGATATTGTTAGAAGTGCTTCAACAAAACCTTGAAAGTGGGCAATTATCGTTTATAAATTGTATGGGATTAGATTAATAAAAAAAAATTTAATAGTAAAATTACTAATTTAACACTATAATAAAATAATATAATGCCTATTACTCAGGGACACTTTTGTCTTTCAAGTTTTTTTTAAAATAATATAATTATTTTGATGTTTTTAAAGACAAAACCAATATAACTTTCTTATAAGAGTTTTTTTTTATCATTTTACATTAGTTTTATTGTAAATTTTAAGGCTGGCTCAAGGGTATTTTTGTAATTTATATTTATTAAATATTATTTTAAAAAACTTTCTGTGCATATGGATGACCCTTGACTATTCAGGCAGGATGTATAAGGCCATTCAAGTGGCGTGTGTGGGGCAATTTAAGTGACATGTGCAGGATCGTTCGATCAACAAACGCTGCCTTTTGATATAACATCTTAAAGGTCTAGGTGCTCTTGATGTGATAGGGTGGCACACACCCTAAATGGTTCTTGAGGTTCTTGAGTTTGACGCCAATGATTGTTTCTTCCTTTTCATTTCTCCACTTTGAATCTTGCACATGCCTCTTTACAAATTCAAACCAATGCTTGGAATTTATTTTTCCTAAACATTTAATCTATGTTCTTTTGATTATTATTTCTTAAAAATTTTTGAATTTTCTATAAAATTACAAATATTTTTTAATTTTAGCCCAACTATTTTTGAATCTATAAATAATCTATCAAATTACAAATGTTTTTCAATTTCACTCTTTATGATTTTTTAATTTTTCAAATTTGATCTTTATTTTTTATCTTTATTCTTTTTGTGATTTTTTTTTTAGTATTTAACTTGAGTTTTTTTAATCAAATTTTATCCTTGTTCTTTTTGTTGCTATCTTTTTTTTGCAAGTTTTTTTTATTAATATTTTTTTCAAGAAGTTAACATTTAAAATTAAATTGGATATGAATTAAGCGTCTTGATTGAATCTGAGTTCAGGACTTCATGAGTTGTAAGTTCTAGAGATTATATTAGATTTAGAAAGTTTACACGAGTTTCTTAATTTTTTTTCTCCCTTTCTTTAAGGTGATGTTTTCTTATTTTTTAGTTTTATTTTTTTTTATTTTTTATGGTTTTTCTTTTATTTGATTAGCCTAGAAATGACTAGGATCACTAGTTTCAAAGGTTAATGCTAGTTTACCTTTTTTTTAAAAAAAATAATTTATTTTAATTTCATCTTCTAAATTTATTTTTTTACTTTTTTTTCTTTAAGATTATCCTATTCTTATGTTCATTATCGCAGGGTTTGAAAATTCACCCGATTAAATGGGGATTTTTTTAAGAAAAATAGTTTTTTTTTTACAATTTGAACTTTCAAAATAAGGTTTGCAAACCAATTGAAATGGGCTCAAATCTGGTTAAATTTTTTTTATTGTTTTATTTTTTTATTTATATTATTTAAATTACTAATTCAATCAATTACTCGGATTTTGAGTTTTTTAATGTAGCATTTTTATGGCGGAAAAAAATCCCTACTCGGATATTGAGTTTTTTTACTGTAGCATTTTTATGGCGGAAAAAAATCCTAGCTGGCGGTGTGCAGGCAATAAATCTAGTCCAAGCTATAGGGAAAAATATTAAGGTGGGGAGGTTGTGAACAAGGGAGCCTGAATCTACTCTCCTGAATTGATTTTCCATGACTGTCACATGATCTGAAGTAAGGCTCGTGAAAATTGTTGACCTAATACCCTAATTTGCTATAAAGCTCTCTTGTGATCCACTCTGAATGTTGATTACATATCTGTGGGCTTGGACATAATGTGTGTCTTATTGCTTTATTAGACTATGGAGGGATGGTTCAATCACAATAAAAAGCCCACAGACTAGTCTACAAATTGGGCCCGAAATGTTCACATAGCCCAACTAGATAGCACTCCCCGGCAGAGGACCAACTCTGATTCCCCAGAAGCTCAAATGAAACGCAATGAATCCTAGATAAAAATTTAAGAAACTACCAGACAAACACTATTTTAAGAACAATCACGTAATCAGTACATCATAGATAAAACTTATATCTAATTATTAGTTTTTCTATATTGAACAAATCAGGAGAATGATAGCCTATTAAATATTCATAAACCAAAAAAAAAGTAAGAAGCAATTAATTTCTTTCTGATAAATGCTAAAAATACTTATAATATACGGTACACATAGCTGTTTTATTTTATTTTAATTGATTTATTGGTCACCAATCATAAGGATTGAAGGTACATGTATTAAATGAAAGCACACAAACCAGCCACATTTCTCCTAGAAAACAGATTACTTTTATAGAGGCTCGTCGTCACTCAGAACATTATCTCCACGCAGCTCAAAACTACAGGTAGCAAGTTCATTGACTGCTTTACCATGTATATAAACATGCTGATATTCGTTCAAAACTATATAAACTGCCTTGAATTTCAAGGTAAGTCATCTTTAACCTCTCTATCTTCATCCTCTTACCATGTATAATTCTCTCTATAATCATCTTCTTTAAATTGATAAACGCACACGCAACATATTCTCGAAGGCTTCATTCCTCTTACACTAGTGCTAATTTAAAGCACCAGAGAGTCTTCTAAGCTCATCAAGGAACCACTAGTTTCCCAACCTTCTAATCCATCCACCAGCCTCAGAAAGAATCGGATCTCAGTAGGGTTTTTCATGAACGGAACTACTACTTTCCCAACCTTCTAATCCATCCACCAGCCTCAGAAAGAATCGGATCTCAGTAGGGTTTTTCATGAACTTGCTCCTATAATTTTGATTAAGGCGAAATCACGTCCATATTTAATGAAGGACTTGCCGGCTTTCCATGGTTGCATGTACTTTGAAGCTAAACAACTTGACATTTTCTTTCTTAGAAGACTCCTCTTGTAGTTTTCTATTACACAAGAAGAAAATGAAGTTTTGAATTTTAAGCAATCTGACCAGGGCTAGAATTGTAATTTTCTATGTTTGATCCACAACGACAAAAAATAACTGTTTACGGTTGATATCCATGAGTCACAGAGTATATATATTGCACAGATAGCCCATAATAAACCAAAGGACCTGGTTTTCACCACCAATGGAGTTGTGGACAAGTGCAAGAAGATCCAAGGTAAAAAAAATTTGGAATCATGAAAACAATGAAAGCATCATCACATTTTAAAGCATCTTCTCAACTTTCAACACCTTGCTGTTCTTAGGATCATGTTCTGAGACGTCAGTTATATATCCTTTTGCTCTGCTTATAGATGAAAGAGAAATAAAAATCTCATTTCCATGCATGATTTTCCTGACCAGGCTTTCATATTCTTGAATTAAATGAACAGGTGATTGGTGTCAGAGCAGTCCTTGTTTATTTGGTACTGTTATGCACAATTGGTGTTGAGAGCAGAAAATCTTTGAAGTGGGATTGTTTTGAGCATGCAGCTGTAAGTTGCAGGGCTCATAGTGCATCAGTGTCAGATTTTGGGGGTGTTGGAGATGGAACAACAGTAAACACAAAGGCTTTTCAAGCTGCAATTGATCATTTGAGCCAGTTCTCATCAAAAGGTGGATCCATACTCTATGTTCCTCCAGGAAGATGGTTGACTGGGAGTTTCAATCTCACTAGTTATTTCACTCTCTATCTTGACAAAGACGCTGTTCTGCTCGGTTCTCAGGTTAGAATTTGTCAAGTTTCTTAATTATTTTTAATGTAAATTGAACTTGCTGATTTCCTCTTTCTTTCCTTTATTCCATTTACTTAGTTCTTGCTCGAGATCGGTCTACGAATATAAATTTGTTTGGATGCCTAGAAGATGCTCTCCTTTTTCCTCCCATGGTCCATAAGAGAAATAACTTAGTTCTTCATTCTTGCCAGAAATTTGGTTTAATTACTAATTCGTTCTTCTCCATTATGATGTTATTTTTCATAAAGAGGAAAGAAAAAAGGGGGTCTCCTTGAAATGGTGGTTGAAAGTAGTTCAGTTAGATAAAGGGACCAATTTTCCTAGGCTGCTATGGTCCAGTAACTACCAGTAGAAACTTATGCAATAAATACTGGGGGCCTAAATTGGAAAGTGCACCTTGAAGGAGCCTGATTGAAGATTATCGGCTTCACAAGCTAGACAGGTCCACTCTGTGTCCATATGATTTTGTTGTGTTTGATATGTTTGGCGAGTAAAGGTGACTGGGTATGAGAGGTGGAACAAAAATGGAACTATGACAGTGGACAAATTAAGATAGCTTTTATATATCATATCCCTTGCCCGCAACAAACACCAATACAAGTATGAAGTTGTATTATGATATCTTGTTCTGTCTCACATACCAAGCACAACTTCAGAATCATCAAGAATAAATAGAGGTGCGAAATGACCAAAAAGAAAAAGAAAGGGAAAAGAATTGTAGATGTGGGGATGAGGGTAAGAAATATATAGTACCGTCATAACTTCTTTGAAATGAACAATTTAGGTTAATTAATATGAGTTCCATTAGGTTAAGATTCTTATATATCGAATACCAGAGAAACAAAAATGAAAAAAACATCTGGTTTATGCATTAATTTCCAGTTTTACTCAGAAAGCTGGCAAAGCTCTTTTAATTCCACTGCTGGTGCTTGCAAATATTATAAATTTGTCCTATTATAGCAATGATAAATTAATTTTTCCTGCATTTTGAACATTTCATCAGGATGAAAATGAATATCCACTGATTGAGCCCCTGCCATCCTATGGTAGAGGAAGAGATGCAGATGGTGCAAGGTTTGGCAGTCTTATTTTTGGAAACAACCTCACAGATGTTGTAATAACTGGTATAATATTAATAACTCCCTTTCTAAAGTAAAAAGGAAAGTATTTCACATATTGACTATGAACATATTCGGCTTTACAGGTGCCAATGGCACAATCGATGGTCAGGGTGAACTCTGGTGGACAAAATTCCGTGCCGGAGAGCTGAATTACACCAGGCCTTACCTGATAGAAATCATGTTCTCTACTAACATTCAAATATCCAATCTTACATTGATCGATTCCCCATCATGGAATGTTCATCCTGTTTATTGCAGGTATTTCTCCTTGTGCATGGTTGTTAATAGTAGTTGCATGCTTCGCTCTTACTTCTCTGGTGTTGATACTTCCCTTAATTATTCCGTTGGAAGAATGTGTATTGATATATTAAATGCAATGCAGCAATGTTGTAGTTCAAGGTTTGACAATTCTTGCACCTGTGAGATCTCCAAACACTGATGGGATCAACCCAGGTAAACATGGAGAAATTGAATTTGCTTCTATAGAGTATAAAGCGAGAATAGTTTTTCATACTTGGTACTTCTTCATAAAACTGAAAAGAATGCCAGAGTGTCATTCTGAAATTCTGAACATGCATGTGACGGTTGAGTTATTGGTTCTGTAACTTCAGATTCTTGCACAAACACCAGAATTCAGGACTGTTACATTGTGTCCGGAGATGATTGTGTGGCTGTTAAGAGTGGTTGGGATGAGTATGGTATTGCTTTTGGGATGCCTACCAAGCAAGTTGTTATCAGAAGGCTGACATGCATTTCACCGACCAGCGCAGTGATTGCACTAGGGAGCGAGATGTCTGGGGGGATTGAGGATGTTCGGGCAGAAGACATCACAGCTATTGATTCAGAATCAGGTGTTAGAATCAAAACTGCTGTAGGAAGAGGAGGTTATGTAAAAGACATATATGTAAGAGGGATGACATTGAAAACAATGAAATGGGTCTTTTGGATGACAGGAAATTATGGTTCTCATCCTGACAACAACTACGATCCCAATGCAATTCCTGTGATTCAGAATATCAATTATCGTGATGTGGTTGCCGAGAATGTGACAATGGCAGCTAGATTAGAGGGCATAGCTGGTGATCCCTTCACTGGAATCTGCATATCTAACGTGACCATTGGACTTGCACGGAATCGAAAGAAACTTCAGTGGAACTGCTCTGATGTTGCAGGGATTACAAGTGAAGTGACCCCAAAACCTTGTGATCTGTTATCAGATCAGGGACCAGGAAAGATTGGAGCATGCAATTATCCAGAAGATAACCTGCCAATTGAGAATATGGAGGTTCATACTTGCTCTTCCATGTTGGTGACATGAAAAAAGTTCCTGTACATTGGAATGTGTTCTCTGTTGGTTCTAATGGTATTATAGTGTGATTTATATAGCAAACAAAATTTGGTTATTGAGATGATAAATGAAATATCCATTGTAACTGTCAGGCTGCACAAGTAAATCAACCTAATGGTAAAAGACAAACGGTATTCCAAGCACTAAATTTGAAATTCCAAGGAATTTATATAATGATTGCATAAATAATTGCAGCTTCGCTATATTTTTATTTTCCTTTAGATGTCTTGTTAAACCATTCACTGAAAAAGAACAAAGTACCAGTCCTAGGAGAAAAGAACATCTACAAAATTTAAGCACTCAACACTAGCTTGCTCTGCAGCAAATTTTCAACACCCAAGTTCACCAAGAAACCAGCAAACATCAGCATGGTTTAAAAAACACGGCAAAAATGAAAAACAAACACTTTTTTATTATCTCAATTTTATTGGAGAATCATAAAGGGGAAAAAATAGATACTGGATCCATCATATGATCATACAACATATGATCCTTGCTTTGCTCCTTAGATCAAATTCCCAAATTCTAGTACTCACGATAATCAATTCTACTTTTTACAATGCACTTCAGGCATTAACATTTTATATAAGCACCCAAATGTGTCAGAAGTTAAGCTAACTTCGTGATCATTAAATAAGTTCAGCTTTTAGGTTCTAAGAATGTGGTGTTCGTATTCTCAAGAAAATGATGAATGGAGGGCATTCTGAAGAAGAAGCCATTCCATTTCCCAACATCTTTCTGCAGCATAATCCTTTTCTCCTAACAGGGTGGATCCGGATTGAACTTCACTGATTCCCTCCAGATGAGCTCTTTGATGTGCTCTTCAGTACATGATGGGTGCTCAAAATCAAAATGAAAAGGCCTGGGGCAGACAGGCTCATCATTGATGTCATGGAGAGATGACAAATACGAGTGACAAAGAGCCTCATCGACTGCAAACACATGAAGAAGCGTGACCATCTAAGAGTGAAGGAAAAAACAAAAAGGGCTCGAACAACAAGCCACTACTTAAAAATGTCTCAAGTAAAATTTGAACTCTATTTTTATACCAGTGATGCGATTATTGGGATCAAACACAAGCATTTTCTCCAGTAGATCAACAGCTCCTGGAGACATATTGGGAAACCTAGCTGAGAAATTTTGCTTTTTGTATTGTGGAAGCTGTCTAACATATCTTCGGGCATTATTACTTCGCAGAAAGCCAAGGCTAGCATCATCAGGTGAACCTATCAACTTTAAACAAAAATAAAAGGAATGAATTGATGGTTGTCAGTGAACACTAAATAAATAAACAAGTTCTCTTCCTCAGTTTTGTCACAATTAAAACAATCAAGAGACATGTGCTGTTCTTTTCTGGAATAAGAATTTAGCAGCACCACAGGCTAGCATCATCAGTGCATGTCATGATGTCTCTAACACCATGTCAAAAACCAATCATCTGTTTTCTTTACAGACAATGCAATCAAATATCTTACAGGCCATGCAATCAAATATCTTGAGATGTGTGACTATTTGCAAATCACCACGCATATAGAACACTGATGTTGATTTTCATGTCTAAATCGACACTTCCATTACTAATCAATCTAACAAGAGACTAAACATCAACTAGTATATATAAATTACTAGCCTCATGTTCACCAGTGGTTCGAAGTTCACTTAACAAAACCATTATGGCAAGCTATACTCAAAGCAAGATTTCTTGGAAGGAAAAATATAGAGGAGTGAGGATGTGGCAGGGGCTGAGGGTGGTACTAAACCAGACTGGCCTTCCATCTAGTATGACTGAACCACGGATCCTATATCATAGAGTGCATAAAACGTGTAAAGGAAGATGCAGCAAAAATTAACTACACATGAGGCCCAAAAGGCATACCTCTGTAATAAGCCTCAGCTGATGAACATAATCTTTCCCTGGAAATAAAGGTTCCCTGGTCATAATCTCACCAAGTATGCAACCAACAGACCAAATATCAATTGCGGCAGTGTACTCTGAACAATTAAGGAGCAACTCTGGTGCTCTGTACCAACGAGTAACCACATACTCAGTCATGAAATCTGTTTCAGAAGTTGTCCTTGCCAACCCAAAGTCTCCAATTTTAAGGTCACAATTTGAATTGAGAAGCAAATTGCTGGGCTTAAGATCACGATGCAGAACATTGGCTGAGTGTACATATTTCAATCCTCGCAATAACTGATACAAGAAGTACTGCAAAAGGTTCATTGAGAATCTATTAATCCCATATGCAATGTCAAAGTCAACTTTATTCAAGCAAGTCATGACATATTAACTCAAATTTTACAACATAAAAATTCCAGATTTTGACATGGGTAATGTCCCAGTACACAAGTTCAACATTTTGACAAATGACTGTTAAAATATCATATTGTCATAGTAAAAGTGGACATTATGAAGGTGCTTTATTTTCTCTAAACTTTAGAGTACTTTTTACTGACAACATCTATTTAAGCTGGCATTCTTGTTAGTTACTCTGGACTGAAGAGTCAATAACGTTGTTATTTGAGTTCACTAGCTATTTTATCATTGCATACACTAAACAACAGGAAGAAACAACAGAAACTGTTTTACCTGCATCAGGTTAGTCAATGCAAGCATTCATTTACCTTTTGCAAAGAAGCACCAGAAAGAGAAATGGAAGCCTAAATTTAAACAGATTATGAGTTATGCTGCTTTAAGATTCTAAATTTTGAATTGTTCTCATTAATTTTCTTCACAAGAGAGCCAAGCACTCCATACTATTATGATATTTAGTTAATGCAAGCATTCATTTATCTTTTTGCATAGAAGCTCCGGAAGGGAAGTGGAAGCCTGTATTATACAGATTATAAGTTATCATGGCTGCTTTCAGATTCTAAATATGGAATTGTTCTCATTAAATTTCTTCACAACAAAGTCAAGCACTTCAAACTGCAATAAGTTGAGGGATAAAATCCCCAAGTTTAGTAATCATTATGGTACCATTTATTTCCTTTCTTGCTGCTATGATCTTTATTGAAAGAAAATTTGAATTATATGATTCCAAGTTGTGATCAGAGAATCTAATAAGACAATAGGCAAGCACATAGATAAGCTATCAAGTTTTTCACTAAAAGATTCACAAGGTATAAGGCCTAAAAATTGTTCTTGGTGCCATACCTGACAATGATCATCATTCAGTGCTTGATCAGAACGAATAATCTGATGAAGATCAGTGTCCATTAATTCATAAACAATGTAGACATCATTGAAGGCCTCCTTTTTGGGTGGCCGTATTATGTCCCTGATAGCAATAACCTGCAGAAAAGAAAGAAGTGGAAATCTAAACACACAAGGAGGCATATGGAAGAGTGATGAATGTAGAACCACTAGTGAACAAAATAATACAGGTAAAAGAGAAAGAAGTGATGAGGCATATGTGACCAACAAGTATCATGAATTTAACCCTAGGTAAATTACATGCTTACATTTTCATGATCCATGTGTCGGAGAAGCATAATTTCCCTCAGTGTCCTTTTAGCATCTATTCTGTTGTCAAATGCATTACCAATCTTCTTTATAGCAACTTCCTCATGCGTATCTGAATTCACAGCAGCACTGAAAAGAGCATGCACAATAAGAAGTTAAGAACCACTCTTCCCACCACTCAATATACTAGTCTAATGAATGGAGGACATGAAGAAATCTTCCCGAGAAGTGGAGGAACAAGAAAGTATACTTAACTTATGTTCCAGCCACGAAAAATATAACATATATAGAAACAATGCCTTAAGGATATGAAAAAACGCAATACTGTCACCGATAAGTATAAATGGAACCGGCAACTCCTACATGGTATGAACGTGAAACTTAATGACAACTCATCATGATCCCAGAGAAACAAATTGAAACTATCATGAGAAAAATGCAGCGGATTCTCTCAAGATCTTTAATAAAGCACAAAATTATACATTAGGTACTATTTATTTTTGGGAACTATTTGCCTCTCTTTCCTCCGTGGAAAGTCTTGATCTTTCTGGAAAACACAAAGAGTTATACCGGCCTGAGAAAAAACTTAAATAACCTATTAAAGAAAGTAACATCGATAACCCACAAGCAACAGCTGTGTGCATGAGATAAATTAACAAACAAAAATTCAGCAAATGTACCCCAAGTTTCAAATTCAGCAACATGAAGCATAGATTGAATAAAAGAGGCATATTTACGGGGAAAAAAATAAAAAAGAAGTTCAATTGATCAATTAAAGAAAGCTTCGATAGCCATGGAAGTGACAACCAAAAGAACCCAATAACAAAAAGATAACTGAAAACCCTCCAAAACCCATTTCCCATGTAGGTTAAAAAACCGCAATTGAAAGATCAAAACGGAGGAGGTTATATATCAAATCACACCATGAAAGAATGAGTAAAATCCCAAAAACCCAGAAACAGAAAACACTTACCAGACAATGCCATAAGCACCACGACCAATAGGCCTAATAGGAGGGACATACTTGCTAGAAACCTCAAACAAGTTACCATAAACATTATACTGCACATAACGACCTCCATGAGTTAAGACTCCTTTTATTTTACTTCCATGGTGATGACCAGCTCCTCCTCCCTCTGATGTTGAACCAGCGCTGCTAGACTCTTTAGTGGTATTAGTAGCAGCCATAAAGCCAAGCTTCTCTCTCGCAAAATCTCTTCTTTTCCCTTTGTGTTCGGTCTTCTTTTCCAGAGTAGAAGAAGAAAAAAAAATGGAAAGTTTCGTTGTTGCCTAGTTGAATAAAAAGCAGGGAGCTTTCTCGGGAGGTTTGAGTGTCCGTGAAATGAAGCTGACCTTTTCTTTTCTAACGTTCTTACTTTTTTTTTCCTATGAAAAAGAAAGAAAATGAAACTTTTGAATGGTTTGATTTACTACGTTTTTACACCCAGCCGCCTCGCAGCCAGTAATAGCATGCCACTTGTCCATGGATTTTGGTGCCTCATTTCAAGATCTTAACGCTTTTTTTTATTATTTATGAGAGGCCATACTATGCTCTTAGCCTCTTTTTTCGTCCCGTTTGAGAGATCTTTGGACCATTTCTTTTTATATCAAAATTTGGTTATTTTAACAGGTGGTTATTAATAATAGCTTGGAATTAGAATTAAGAGGTTTGTTTTTTTTATAGTTTTATATTTAAGTTAATATAATAATTATTAAAAATTTATATAATTATTAATTTTAAAATTTATAAAATTAATTAAAATATGTATAAACTAACCCAATCACTTATATTAATAAAAAATAATCATTTATATCATAAATTACTTATATTTTAAATAATTTAGTTATGTGAAAATATTTTTCATAATATCTTAATAATTTTATATTCACGACATGTTATCATTCATGATTGAATTTGTTTTTATTCTTTAAGTTTGTTATGGGTTTTTTATATAGATTAAATTTTATAGTTTAAATTATTTGAAAATTATTTTATATCAAAAAACATGATTTTATTTATAGTAAAACTAACTATATTAAAAGTTTTTTTTTCAATTTTTGAATGTATAATTGTTGAATCTATATGGAAAAGGGTTTGAGTAATTGAATTAATTATTCTTTTAATTAGAAAATATTATTTATTTTAAAAAAAATCTTAAAATTAACCTGAAAAAATTTAAATTATATCTGACTACAATAATCAAGTCATTAAAACTCAGTGATGTTAACTAAATCTTACCATATTAATTTTTTTTCCTAATTCCACGTAAAACCTACTCTATTCTAGTTTTAAGTTTTACTCGTATGTGTTTAATAATTATGCATAAATGAGTGGATTTCACAATTACAATTGTATATTACGTTTGATTTTTTTTTTTCTAAGATAGTTGTTCCAGGGAGAATTGTCCTTAAAATTACTATTGCTCTTTATGATACGGCGGTGTTTTATTTATTTATTTATTTTAGAATAATTGCTGGTCTTTTCAATCAGACTTTTTTTATGATCGTTTTTTTATTTGAATTTACGTATTAAGAAAGAAAAAAAATAACCGAAATCTACCAAGATATTTTTAATGTGAACCCTTGTATCAAATTATATATATAAGCTGTAAATCAAATGATTTAAAATGTATATTACCCTGGTTTATTGTTTTTTTTTAGTTTTTATTAGTAAAGATATCATTGTATTTTATAATATGATAAAAAAATGTAAAAATTGGTGCACAATCAATCTAATATTCCATGCATTTGAAGCTGAATTAACAATGGAGTGAAAATCTGTGGCTAAAAATATGCAATTCCGAATGCCCATTAATTGGTCAGTTTTTTTAAATTATCTACCGTAAAGAAAATAGTGTACGATAATTCCTTATATTCACCTTCGTTATAGTTTCTAAGCAAGACCAAGAAGTATAGTCTCTCTTAAATGAATAAGATGGTCAAATCTTATATGCTCTTCTTTCGTTGACCAAAAACATTTTTGAGGTTGCAAAAACAACAGTTAATTGTACTTCGAAGACCAGGTAGAATACATTATCAGACACATATGTATATATTAACAAATTGGAGTTCATCAATGGCGGTCCGTTGTCTTGGTCATATGTGGTCACCAGCCTCTTCAGTAATTACTTTAAGAACACTGTGCATGTGCGTGCTCTAGAAAGTGTCAAAGCAAATCCACAGATCGATCTGCTAGTAATAAACTCGCTGCTTTATGGATTTGGTGGTTGCGGGGTCATGGGATTTATGTGCATTTGCCTCTCAATCCCTCACGCCCTGGTTTCTTTTTTACTTGGCAGGTGTAGCATGATCGCAACTTCTATTGCCTTGCTTTTCCATGCACATGCCTCGCCTATCTTTGTCCAGATTCTCGGCATTTCCTCCGTATTTTAATGCCGATAGAGCAATCAATGAGAATGGCGAAAACACAAAAATTAAAAATGAAAAAAATCGTCCTTTTAGTTTGCTGGAGAGGATGCAGGGCATTCATTGCTCGGTTGCCTTCATCAGATAAAGCGGACAGCGTAATAGAATTTGACATATGAGATCAACCCTTGTAATTGTCAATCTCATAAGCAGTTAAAAAACTTCAGATAAATTTAGCTCAACTGGGCTTTCTTGGTTGATAATCTTGGGCGGTGTAATTACCTGGGAAAAAAAATTTAAAAACACTCCAATGGCTTAGTATAGTATATTGTTTGAAGAATGTTGTTTTCTTGTAGAGAGAAAGGATGATTGTAGATAGCAAGTAAGAAGAAGATGATTCTAATCTTCTCACATTGCTTTACTTTTCTTTAAATAAAGTTTGATTGGATTCAGTTTGATCTGATAATCCGACCCAAGAACAAAAAGCGACCACAAATCCAAATCATTACAAGTTAAGAAAATATAAATTTAGACAGTTTATTAAAAAGGTTTTATTGAACCCATTAACTCTTGATGCTTACGAGGCGTTTTATAGTATCAACAAGAGGATGAGGGGGGCAAGTGGGTGTTCAAGTGTAAATTTATACTTTAGCACATACCAAGAATCCATAACACATTGTTTATTGACTTTCTATTGAATAAGATAAGCTAGAGAAATTTATTGAAAGGAGAATATGTTGTGTGAGGGATGGAAAACACTATTTCAAATACCACAGTATTTATGTGTTTCAAAAGAGTTTAAAAAAATATTTTTTTTTGTATTTTTTGATAGTATTAAAAATAAATTTTAAAAATTAAAAAATTAATTTAAAAAAATCACTATCACCATTTTAAATATATTATTACTTTTTTTTTATAAAAAAATTAACACTTATTAAAGCTATATTTTTCACATATTTATTTATTTATTTATTTTTAATGTAAATATTTAGGTTAACTTGTATGAAGCTTAACTAATTTATAAATTTTAAAATTAATAATTATATAAATTTTTAATAACTTTAAAATTTATAAAATTTAAATTAATAAATTTTAAAAAATAAATTTAAATTTAACAAACTTTGGAGTAGATCCTTATCTAATCTTCAAGTCAGAAGTATCATTATTTAAATCCTGCTGCACAGAACCCCGTTTTGAGAGACTGTAAAAACCCAACCCAACGAGAAATGGAAAAGGAGAATAATTACTGCAATAAGATTGAGACGAAAAAGGTGAGCTTGATGCATTATGAGCTGCTCTGTGCAGGCTGAGGATCTCGAATTTATAATGGCCTTGGACCATGGATTGGTGCTTAAGCTAAGCCCATTAAAGCTTTATAAAACTCTAAAGAGATTCAACATTCTGGAAAGCAGGTCCAGAAAAGAAAAAAACACAGTCTCAGCTCACCAGCAATTGATTGGACTCAACATCTTACCGAAATGGAGACACAAATCATTGGGCCAAGAAGCACCGAAACCTTAGTTTTGTCTTTTCAACCAGATGATTCCAAAACACAATGAGTTTTTCCATAGGAAAGGGAAGAGGTGCATCGAAACCCGGGAAAATGAATTCCAAAACTGAAGCCATCAGAACTCCTTTCTCTCTTACAGACATGCAAATATTAAGCACCGCTTTATGTTTCCTCTCTACCTTTCAAGAATTATCATCCAAAATCCAATAAACCACACATCACCAACTAAAGCGACCTACTTGCTGCAAATTCGTATATTTCTTGTTTTTTATTTTTTATTTTATATATATTTTGGGTTTTGTAGAATCATCAAATGGCAGACGTGAAGATGGAAGACACTGAGCTGTTTGCGTTCCAGGCTGAGATAAATCAGCTTCTCGGTCTTATAATCAATACTTTTTTACAGCAACAAGGAAATCTTCCTTCGTGAACTCATTAGCCATGCTTCTGATGTAAGTGAATGGGTCTAAATCTCTCCTTTCTTTGTTTTTCTTACAACCATGTTTTGTTGGTCCTGGAGAAAAGAATTGCTAACTAACGGGAATCAAGAAAACAGACTTTTTTTGTGGGTGTTAGGAATTATTATTATTATTATTAATTAAGACCTCGTGATGCTAAGTTTTCTCTATTTTCTTGGTAGAAGGAGGGGAGAAAAAGGATGGATGGGGATTTTGGATTCCGAGATTAATGAATTATTTGAGTAATTTGTTGTTTTAATTCTAGGCACCGGACAGGGTAAGAATTGAGAGCTTGACAGATAAGAGCAAGCTTGTCCCTGACAAGGTTAACAAGAGCCTGCCAATTATTGACAGCGGAGCTGGCATGACTAAAGCAGGTAAATGTTAAATTACACAAATGTTGAATTTGAAACTTGTTCTGTACTTGTCTTTGTATGGTCAGCTTTAATAGAACCGGTAATTGTGATCTTATATTTGGTGAACAATCTGGGTACAATTGCAAGGTCCGGAACAAAGGAATTCATGGAGGTATTGCAGGCTGGGGCTGATGTGAGCATTAGTGGACAATTCGGGGTTGGTTTTTACTCCGCCTTCCTTGTTGCTGACAATGTGATTGTGACCACTAAGCAGAATTATGATGATCAGTATCTTTGGGAGTCTCAAGCTGGAGGGCCTTTGGGTAGAGGAACAAAAGTCACTCTAAGATGATCAGGTAACAATTAGAACAACTTGCATTAGTCTTATTTTAGATCCTGCGATTAAGAGAATTCTGGATAACAGAGTGGTTAACAAGATTGAGATTTTATTCAATCAGGATAGCAGAGTGGTTAACAAGAATGTGATTTTAGTCTTAGAAGCTTTATATTCGGTGTTTGGTCTTGGATTCTGTATTTAAAACCATGATAGCATGAGAGCTCAAGCCTCAATGTTTTTTTTTGTTGAATGCATGTCTTGTTGAAATGTGGTTTCAATCTATACATTTTCTTTCCTTGTAACGATATCAATTCAATTTGTTCTCACCCTAGTGCAGTTGGAGTAATTGGAAGAGAGGAGATTGAAGGACATTGTGAGAAAGCACTCTGAATTCATTAGCTACCCGATTTACATGTGGACTGAGAAGACTATTGAGAAAGAGGTTAATGATGATGAAGATGAGGAGACCAAAAAAGAAGAGGAAGGTGATGTGGAGGATGTTGATGAGAACAAAGAAAAGGATTCCAAGAAGAAGAAGATAAAAGAAGTGATCCATGAATGGGAACTTATCAACAAACAGAAACCTATTTGGTTGCGCAAGCCTGAGGAAGTCAGCAAGGAGGAATATGCCTCCTACAAGAGCCTCACCAATGATTGGGAGGATCCTCTTCCTTTTTGTTTCCAAAAGAGCTCCATTTGATCTCTTCGACACTAGGAAGAAAATGAACAACATCAAACTTTATGTTAGGAGGATATTCATTATGGACAACTGTGAAGAGTTCATTCCTGAATATCTAGGATTCATAAAGAGAGTTGTGGAATCTGATGATCTGCCACTCAACATTTCTCGTAAAATGCTGCAGCAGAACAAGATCATGAAGGTGATCAGGAAGAATTTGGTGAAGAAGGAGTATTGAGATGTTCAATGAGGTAGCTGAGAATAAAGAAGACTACAACAAATTCTATGATGCTTTCTCGAAGAACATTAAATTGGGTATCCATGAAGACAGCCAAAACGGAACCAAGCTTGCCGACTTGCTGAGGCACTACTCAACCAAAAGTGGTGATGAGATGACCAGTTTGAAGGATTATGTTACAAGAATGAAAGAGGGACAGAAATACATACAATACATCACTGGTGAGAGCAAGAAAGTAGTCGAGAACTCTTCATTCCTTGAGAAGCTCAAGAGGAAAGGGTATGAAGTTCTTTTCATGGTGGATGCCATTGATACATGTTGTGTCACAATTGAAGGATTATGATGGCAAGAAGCTAGTGTCAGCGACGACCAAGGAAGGGCTGACAGTTGAAGATGACGAGGAGGAGAGAAGGAAGAAAGAAGATAAGCAGCAGTCTTTTGAGAACTTGTGCAAGACAATCAAGAAAATCCTTGGAGACACGGTGGAGAAAGTAGTGATATCTGATCGGCTTGTGGACTCTCCTTGCTGTTTGGTTACAGGTGAATATGGATATGGAGTGCTAACATGGAAAGGATCGTGAAAGCTCAAGCTTTGACCCGTGTCTAGCAAGAAGATTATGGAGACCAACTGAGACAATCCAATCATGGGGGAACTGAGAAAGAGAGCCGATGTGGAAAAGAATGACAAATCAGTAAAGGACTTGGTGCTTTTGCTCTATGAGACAGCCCTGTTGACTTCTGGGTTCAGTCTCGACGATCCTAACACATTTTCAGCAAGGATTCACAGGATGCTGAAGTTGGGTCTGAGCATTGATGAAGACGAGACCGGCGGAGAGGACGCGCAAATGCCAGCATTGGAGGAAGAAGCAAAAGAGGAGAGCAAGACGGAAGAAGTTGACTAAAGTATAACAGCCACTGGCATCAGACAATAAGCATGATCCAGTAGTAATGTCTGCGTCTTTTTAGTGAGTTTCTGTTTCGGTTTCCCTTTGGATTGTGGTTCTGTTGCGTTTTGGGTTCAGGTTTCCCTGTTTTGCTTTCTTTTCTTGTTTAGAGTTGTAGCAAGCTTGCTTTCTTCTATGTAAGCACTTTGCAATCCAAGTTCTGCATGTGTTAATTAGCATCATCAGTGGTAAGAAACCATCAACCGCAGACAGTATACTGTATCTTGAGGAGCTAGCTCAGCAAGTCAAAATTACTCAATTTTCAGACCTTTTATTTTTTGGCCAGATTTTTAGGCAGAAACACTGTCTGGAGCAAGAACGAATTCTTCCATAATCTTTTCACGGTAAAATTTCCTTATCGATTCCAAAATGTCAACAGAGTTTAATACTTCAGCATACTCTATTTAATTAATTGAGTTTGTTGACAGAAAGTTTTGAAGACCAGAAAAATTTAGAGTTAATATTTTTCATAGCTTTTGTTTAATTTTTTAAAGGATGCAAATTTGAAAAAACAAATCTAGCCAAATTGTTTATATTGACTTTTAAAATTCAGAAAGGGCCATTTATGATGATGCCCTGCCTTAAATTAGGCCAGGAAGTTTTAGTGTGTAGTTTCTTAAAAAAAAAAAAAAATATTATCAGCATAGATTCATTAATTTCTTCATCATTGTGGCCTTTTTTTAGGTAGACTGAATTCTGTAAGTAAACAAGCTGTTATGAATTAAATTCTTTGACAAATATAAAATAGTATTTAAGCTTTAATATATATGTGAAAATGTAAAAGTATATAGAACATGGAATCTACAATAATTTAAAATTAAATCAGTTCGAAATCATAATTAATTTAATTTCCAAACAAGTCAAGGTTCATTTGAGTAGATGGTATTCTAAGTAATTATATCTAAATCGGTTAATAATTTCTTGTGTTCATACAATTCTAGAAACAAGGTGTGCTCATGCTTCATGCCACTAAAAAATTATATTTATTCGTAAAAAAAAAAATCATAAAATTCACTAAGTATCATAGAAATCATCATGACGAAACTACCACAGGTCATTAAAATTATTTATTAGTTCACCAAGCAATATATAAATCATGAAGATTTACTATATTCAAATCGAGCAAGCGGAATTTAAAGACTAAGAGAAAATATTACATTCAAGTAAAAGTATTGAATAAAAAAACAAATAATAAAGAAATAAAGTTAAATAAGCGTGAGGCATTAAAGACTAAAAAAAATTAAATAATTGTGTAAAAAATAAAACATAAATTGTAAGTAAATTACAAAGTAAATAAATTGCGAAAATGATAAATTGCAAGAAAGTTCGAGAGAAATTTGTATTTGTATTAGGACATGCCGAAGAATTAAAATGGAAAAAGCATTTTTAGAAAATTGAATATTGTCAACTAGATATTCCATTGGCAAGCTACACAAATTTTGTCAAAAATTATATAAGAACAATAAAAAAATTTAATCACAAAAATTACTTGATTAATCAAAGATTTTATTAAAAAATATATTTTCAACAGAATCATTGATGAAATATTTGGTCTTTTATTAAAATCTTTTATTCATATTCCATCAATTTTTTTTTTTGACAAAATCTTTGATAAAATATCTTAAGAGATAAAAACATTCCATCAAAAATTTCATAAAAAATATAATTCAATGAATCTCTAATGTAATAGAAAATAATACATAAAAAACATATATGAATGTAAGAGATTTTGTCTAAACAAATATCTAAGAATTTGTTTTATTATTATATTTTTCCACACTCATTGGAATAATATGGACCACACCTATTTATATATATTTACAACCACTTTTAACACACCTCTCACTTTAATGGAAATAAATATGCAAAACAATATTCCACTAAAGAATTTAAAAGATATCTCCAACATGCATAAAATATATCTGACAAAGTAGCTATATGCTAACCAGATATATACTTGATAAAATTGAAGAACTTTGTTTTCAACATTCTTAAAATTACAACAAAATCTCATGTATAATGCAGTTGGATCGCAGAAAATATAGTCGAAGTGGGGGGATATGGAGAAAAACTCATAGCTTGCATGGTCATCATTTTGATCTCTTACACTTGTTTTCAAATGTAAAAAAGCTAAGCAAGTCATCATTTTTCTCCTACATCTCAATCATTTGACTCTGATCTCTCACAGCCACAATTTGATCATAATGCTCATTGAAATTCTAGAGCTAGAGGATGGTGTACCTAATATAAATGAACTATGTCCGCTCCTCATAGAAGAAAAGGAGGCCATAGACAACTCATAAACATGGTTCCTCTCAAATCTATTAGAAACAACAGCTAGTCAAGTGCTGGAATCATCAGGCAAATAGGTTCATTCTATGTTTTTCTACCATCAAAGTTTTGTAATTATCCAAAAAGAATTATAGTACTTTTTGTTCACTTCCACAAAATAATAATAGTACATAAAATATAACTTAGAATACTCGCGACAAAAACCTGAGGTATTCCATCACACAACTTCATATCTTCTTTTTTTTCTCTCTTGATCTACTACTTTTATGAGAATATCTCAAAAAGTTTCATAGAAATAGATGATAAAACCAACACTATTTTTCAACAATAGATGAACTCAAAACAACAAATACTACTAGCCTTGTCACCAAAAACCAGCAAAACCACCACCGCTAGCTATTATTGTGCAACGAGAACCACTTGGTATTAGATGTCACACTTGTATAGCATTGTAGCAATTATTTTTCTGATCAAAATAGTCGAGAATATATGAAAAAGATAAGAAATTTTTATTATTTATCAGTAAAAAAATAAAAATCATTACTTGATATTAATATTTTTTAGAACAATGACCAATGACAGTAAACAGAATTATAATATAAGATATAAGTTTAAATTAATTATATAAAAGTAACACATAAAGTGTAATATATAAAAAGTAGGTGTGAAAAATATTGGTGCATTCAAACTATATAATGTTTTTAATAATTGACCCTATTTTATTTTATTTTACATGTGGCTTGTGTGTTTATAGTGTTAATTTAATTGCTTCAGGAAGAGGAAAAGGTCCCAGTATAACAAAGACACTTATAGGGATTATGGGAAGGGTGGGATGAGATGAGACTCTTTATGCTTTCATATGACAAAAGTCAGCTTAAAAAACAACATACCAACTCAAACTCTCTAAAGAAAAAGAAGCTAGTGAATAAGAGATATTAAAAATCTAAAACAATAATATATTTCAATTAAAAATAATAAAATCATAGTCATTAAAATATTTAAAATTAAAGGTGTACTAGTACTAGGTTAGCATGATCTATCATGTTATATCAAACATGACTTGAGCTCCTGTTCCTGAAATAAGTGACACTTAATTAGAAATTAATTATGAAGATTCTTAATTGGTTCTGCAAGCCAAACCCCAACAAAAAAGACTCAGGATTTCTCATCGGGCTAGTGATGCTAGCATTAATTTAGTAAGATGCTTTCATTGAAGTGCCTTAATTTAGTAAGAACTGTTTTTTTTTTTTTTGAAGAAAAAGTTGCTAGTTGCTAGTTGCAGAAATGACTCAAAGCATTTAATTGCTACTACCAAAGATCATTAGTAAAAGTGCCCCCTGGGATATGATTATCAATGTTGTTGTTGCATTATTGTTACATAATCATCACTGTTAAGAGATGTTGCAATTTTGTCACACTGATTAAACAGGCTGAACATGGGAGAAAGTGATGATGAAAAGACATCGAAGATTGAGAAGCATGATCCTACCATGTAAATTAATGAGCCATGCAACAGAAAACATGACATAGAGCAGGTATATGTAGAAGGGCCGCAACAGTTGGAGAGTGCATGATAACGTTTTTCCCTTTAACACAAGGAGTTTATATCAGGACAACCATGGTTATAATGAAAGTTATCATTTGACAGAGGACAAACAGGACGACGTCATCATTAGCTTCATAAACATCAACAGCACTACGCTCCTTTACGTACTATGTATGTGTAGAAAGATGTCCGATCAAACGGTGTCTACGTATAATCGATTTAGTTAATGGTTTTCATGTATAAAACATGTCACTTGATCATCTACCATGCACCATGAATCAAGCAAAACATAATTAATTAATTATATTCACGATGTTAGTGCTTAATCAATGCAGATCCGTTAGAGATATCCTTATAAGCTCAATCCTAAGCCATCAGCTCGATGCAGGATGAGATGATATCCTTAATCATAAATTCCTTTAAACACAAGTTATTATATCCCAGATTATTTTTACTAGCCATTCCCCTTATATTAAATTTCTTTTCAGTATCTTAATTTTGAATTAAGGCGCCACCAAAGAAGAAGGTATTTTTCACTGCCATTAATTATACTCAATTAATTCTTGGATTAGAAAGACCGCCATGATCTTGGTTGGATAGCTTACCTCGATAGTATCGTCAAGATTTAAAAAAAAACACACTCAACATTCAATGATCGATACCATAATCATTTCTTAAATTACATTTCAGCATGTGGTATGCCCTCCTTTAACTTTTTTTTTTCTTTTTTCAATGTATCAGCTCGTCATAAGAAAGATATACACGAAGTCCATTAGAACTGTTATTCAAAATTCTTGAAAAAGTGAAAGAAAAAAAAAACCACTCGTTGACATCACCATAATCATGATCAAACTCTGCTGGGGTTTGTTGTGTTGCCTTTATTCTTTCCTCTGCAAACGCCAAGAAAACAAGATTACATGCATCCTTATGCAGTTATCTGTTTTCATTGCCTCAATTCTCACAATCTCACCTGTGGGAGTTAAAAGGCGGGGTAGAAATGAAAGAAAAGAAATCAACAAGCTGTCTTCAAAAGCCTGAAGCCCTGGACCATTCTGAAAGCTCTATAAAAAGATGAAGAGGGAAGAGAAATGAGAGGCCGTTTTCACCATTATAAATATCTTATAGAGATGAAGGGAAAGAAGAGAGTGTAGCAGCTCCCATACTTGATGAAGTTGGTACAATTTCTTCTCCACCAAGTGGTCCTTCAACATTATCCCAAAAAAGAAAGTTTGAGCACTGTTGGGATTCCACCCATTCAATATTCAACTCTTGTCTTTGTAAGCATTCCAATGATATCTCTCCTTCGTCATTCATGCTACAGGATTGCATCTCAATAGGCACCATGTTCTCCATGTTGTCAATCAATGGAGGCAGGTAATTTGTATCCATTCCAATACTAAATGTTGCTTGGGGTGGCAGTACTGCTTGAACATGATGGTGCTGGCTTGAATTCCAAGTTTCAGTGTTTAAGCTTGCCGAATCATGAAAAAGTTCCCCACGTACACTACTATCCACAATTCCATCAAGTGAGGCAGTACTGGTGTCAAACATAAATAAGGGAGCTGAAGACGAAAATAGGGTTTCTTGAACTTGTGGCCTTGTCAAATCTTGATGACCTAAATCTAGTTGGTTTGAGGTATAATTTATATTTGAATGATCAGTACTGGTAGTTGCATTGGTTATTGTTGCAGTTGCTGAAGGCTTTCGTATCTTCTTTTTAATCCAAGAATTCCAATAGTTCTTAATCTCATTGTCTGTTCTTCCAGGCAAGTGACTTGCAATATGAGCCCATCTACAATTGATCAACCATGCATATAAGAAAACTTACCACAAAACTAGCTAGTGACTAATCATAGATTACAAAACAACAGACAAAGCAATTAATCAATTAGTTAACTTGTCCGGATTTAGAGAAGCAAGGAATTTGTAGCAAAAGTACTAACATGATTTAATAAAATATCTTACAGAAAGAGAAGGGGAAAAAACAACGTTACGGTGTTGAGTTAGTGCTGTGCATAGCATAGATAGGCATTAATTTCCAACTGAAAACCTATGTGACAACTTCTGACATTGCTTTCTCAACGTCTCCCGTAATGCAGTTGATAGGTGCTTATAGAAATACTTAAACATTAATTAATTATGTGGTTGCTTATAGCTAGCTTATTTTTTGTATATATATATATATATATAGAAACGCATCTCAAAACTTACTTTTCAAGTTTCCATAAAAAACAGAATAAAGAATGAATTTCCCCCATAAGCTCCCCGAGAGAGAGAGAGAGAGCGAGAGGAAGTCTCAAGATTATTTTAGAGCACTTGTCCTATTCTTTTTTGAAAAACCGTAAGAAGTAAGAACTTGTATACTTGATTGCAAGTGCATTCAATGCGGCCCAGCTTAAAATTAGTAATCTCTGTGTATATGTAGTACCAAACTTGTAATTGCAAATGCCAGTTAATTTTATGTTGTTTATAGTACAGACCTGTTTCCAACAACACCATGAAGGCTAATTATCAACTTCTCCTCCTCTGGAGTAAATCTTCCTCTTCTTATGTCAGGCCTCAAGTAATTAATCCATCTCAAACGACAACTCTTGCCACATCTTTGAAGCCCTAAAATGTTCAACCAAAAAAGAGAGAAATCATTCACTAATAATACCTATATCAAACAAGAAATTATACAGAGCTTAATTACCGGGGGAAACTAAACAAAGAAGAAGGACAAGAAACAAGTGGTAGAAAAGAGGAATAGAGGGGCAAGTACCAGCTTTCTCAGGAACCTCACTCCAACATCCATAGCCATGTGTAGTGATATATCTGATGAGCTTTTCATCTTCTTCAGGTGACCAAAGTCCTCTCTTAACCTTTTGCTGGTTGCAGCAAGAATGGTGACCCATATTATGATATATCTGATCTTATTGATCCCTTCTTCCTCTTTTGTTTCTTTGAGTTTGGTTTCTTTGATTAGAGAGTTAGAGCGGTAGGTTATTTCTGGGGCTAGGCAAGAACTATTGGCCACTCTCTTCCCCATTTAAAAGTAACACGAGCACAAAGGGAGCCGAAATGGATCGAAAAAAAGATGGGGTCCATGCAAAGGGACCCAGATATTCATCTAACCTTAAAATGACATTTCATCAGCTATTATTTCTCATTCTCTCAAGGTTGGGGTCTGTGTTTTACTATATTCTACGTAGAGTTAAGATTGTATTACGTAACCAAAATTCACGTATCCTAAAAGCACTGCAGGTTGTTTCACAGACCTAGCCATTTCTTTCTTTCTTTCTCTCTCAAGGAAAGATTTTGTAATATCCCCTTGGCATTGTCCAGTCATCTAATCCCCAATTATAGTGTGACACATTAGGAGAATGATCAAGAGATACATGAACCTTAGGAGAAACCATTTAAACGTTAAGTGAGCTCTGTAATTTTTTATTTTTTATTTTTTTTCACGGAGTGTGATCGATGATGATGAATGATATGTAAGTTGCAAGTAGAGGGGTAGGTTTTTTCTCTTCAAGTTGATGATCGTCTGCGGCAAAACCCACACAAAACTTGCCCAATTAATGCCGCACAAATAACGGCCGCAAACTAATGATTACAACTCACAAGTAGGAGTAATTGATTTATTCGATCGTCCTTTCGAGTTCTACTTTATATATGGTATAATGGAAGTATTGATTTTTTTTTTCTTCTTACAAGTTTTAACCCATGAATTTCACTTCTTGCTTCTACTGTTGTGAGAAACAAAATGATACTTAGTATTTGTTCTGGAGACTTATGGAATATATATCTATATATATATATATATAATATCTCAATTAGTATAAATCGATTAATTAATTAATGTAGCACCAATCAACGTATATCTTGTCAATTATACATATTCTCTTACCATATATATATACACACGTATAATCCAGCAAGGACTGTTTATAGTTAAACTAGCAACACAAATCTTTGCCTTTCTTCTCTTATGGTCTTATTTATCTACCATTAAGTAATAATCTTGATATTTCATAAATATAAGAACTAGAATATTCTTTTATTTTTTCTAATTAATTAGAAGTTCGGCCTTACTTCACCGAAGATAACTACATGCTGTATCTACCATTAAGTAATAATCTTGATACTTCATAAATATAAGAACTAGAATATTGTTTTATTTTTTCTAATTAATTAGAAGTTCTGCCTTACTTCACCGAAGATAACTACATGCTGGGAACTGTGTTATCCTCTAATTTGACGTAAAGTTGGGAGCCATTCATAAATTTAATGATGAATCCTATGATTATATAAAAAAATAAATACAATTTCAAGAGTGCCCAATAATTTTATTGTATTTTATTTTTTAACATGAAGACTAGTGTTAAAGAGCTAGGCCTAAGATTTTGCCAATACCTAGACAGAATGAGAAAACGTTACTCGTTCCATGAGATTACTTGCAATCACACTTATTGTTAAACATTAAATTTTAATTGTCTTCAATGCCAAACAAACTTATATGTCCTTAAAATTTTATTATATTCACGCCAATTAATCAAGTTCACTGATGCAATGATTGGATTAGGAATAGCTTCATTTGGTGAATATGTACAAGCACTTTTTAAATTATTAGTGATTTAAATAAAGATTTGTTTTTCTTCTTCTCCAGATTGACACATTTTATATTTATTTTTTTTATAGTCATACATGCATGATCTATGATTGAGGGCTCCTCTATCAGGTTTCACCCAATATTAGTGACGACACCATCACCAAATAAAATGTTTTGTCAATGGGAGTTTATTTATACCTATCTTGAACTCAATTATTGTTGAACTTGGATGTTTTAAGACTTCAGATTTTTAAATTAAGAAAAAAACTAAAAAAAAAAAGAAGTTTCCATTTCCAAGGATCAATAATTCAAGAAAGACTTTTTTAGAAAGCCCAATAACCGTTAATGCTCAAAATTATTCGATACCATTATGTTAACAGAAGAAAACATTATAACTACATGGCCCGTTCTTGATTAGTTAAGGGACATCCAGAGAGACCTCATGAAAATGAAATCAATTAATATTGATTTTCCTCAATACTTACTTATATTTATTCGTAGTTTAGTAAAGAGCTCATCGATCCCTAATATTAATTCTTCAATCATCTTGATAAATATTGGTGACGGTTGCATCACGTAACGCATGAATTGAAATCATATTCCTATGAAAATAGCATTATTTGATCAGTTCCTCGCGCCTACAAGCTGTTTTCTTTTTTCCTTTTAAATAACAAGATAAAAGAAAGACATTGAGAAGGACTTTTGATTTTATCGTAATGCAGTGAGTCTAATTAATACACTTAAAGCAGTTTGACTAAATTTTGTCCCCTTGCTTAATTATCAAGAAATTATGTGCTGATTGTGTGGGAATAACGTCTGTACGTAACATGGTTAACATCACTAAATCCAAATGTTGTCGATCCACAACAACTCGATCCTTGATAAGACTTCAGCTCGCGAGCAGATTCTACATTTCTTAATATTTAATCGTAATTGATATTATCTACTTAATTTGCTCATTAACCGTATAATTGAGTTAAGTTTGTGCAATTTTATTTTTCGCTAAGATAGTGTGGCAAGTTATTCATGATTTTCGTTTAAGAATGAAATTATACAAGCAGCCTGTTCGTTAAACAAATACATCGGTCCTGGATGAAGAAATTGGTTCGTTGAGGAAAAACAAATAAATTAGACGGGCACCGTTAATGGGGCCAAATCGATCTTGATTTAGCAGCTAGCAGTAAAAAAATAGGTGGATAGATCATAATTATTAGAAGGGTTCATCACTATTCAGACCAATTAAATAATAATTTTGGCTCAATTGGCGAAACTCATGCAAAGTTTTCTCAAACAAGCGCACGAGGATTCTTATTTATTATGGAGTTTTGAGTGCTTTATCACTGTCACGCACACTTGTGTATACTGGAAATTCAGTGAATATCACTGAATTTGTTCTTTCAAAAACATCATTTCCAGAATTGATATGGTAATTAAATCACTCAAATTCATGATCGAATTATCAAGGCTCCAGAAGCATATGTGTTCCTTTTAAATTCACCCTTTTGCTGGGCTAATAAATCATTGAGATTGCTTGATTGTGAAATATAGCTCCAGAGATGCGAGTGATTTTCTTCTTCGATCATTCCACGATACCCCATATATATATTGTCCGTACGTACGCACATGCCAAGATACACTTGAAGTACTGAATATTCTAATCCACTACAGTGCAGCGTATTAAATAAACAAGGTCTTTGTCTAATGACATAAAGTTCACAGATTAGTTAGAAACATAAACAGAAATTGGTATATATCTTCGAGTATGGTGTTTTAGGCGTCTGTACTCTACGTAGATGGATCAAAAGAAATGTAGAGAGAGAGTTTGTCGAGAATGAAAGCGAGGGCAATAGTATTCTGTTGATTGATGCAAATCATCCACCATATTTGATGTGAAGATAAGAATGTGACTTTTGCTTGGATGGATCGCAAGCTAAAACTTTGAAAGTAATATACAAATCATTTTTAAAAGAGACTCATTAGGAGGATATTGAAAAGGGGAAATGATTATACTTAGCTTTAAGGAGGAGCAATGGAGAGGCACAGGGCCTACCACTGTGGAATTTCAAGTGCCCATTAGAGAGAAATTTTTTGGGACATTGCCTTTAAAAGCATGGTTGGTTAAGTTATTAATCATGGATGGAAAGACTCTACCTTTAGATCCTTGCTTAGATGTGGTCCTCATGGTTTCTCAACCTTGTTTATCTTAATATAATTAATAATGCACTTTAATGATGGTTTTCTTCACTCATGCATGCCCCACCATGCATGAATCTTCACACAGACCCTTTTCCTTTCATATGGTGCTCATCCTTTCCCTTCCGCTAATCCTCATATGGGACTCCAGCTTCATCTCTCTCTCTCTCTCTCTTGCTGCCCCCACCATGCTTGCTAGAAATGGTAAAAATGGTGACCGAAATTAATCAGCAAGTCTAAAGGTGGCCAATTGAATTGCTTTATATCATATCTTAGATCTGATTTCCTTTATCCGACATGGATATTTTATAACTTGCTTCCAAGTCCAACAAACTCAGTTGCAAATAAGACCGGAAACAAACAGACATTTAATTTTAATGTAGACATATCATGGCTAAGCTGATCGAGGCCGTACCACACATGAAGTGAAACCTTATCTCTTCAAACCAGCGAACCAATGCTGGAAAGAGAACGAAATTATCTCATTCTGCAGGATTCTGTGTGATATGTTTAGGGCTTTATTCATCTCTACGGGCATAAAGACGAAGGGGCATGTGCGTTTTTCAATCCATGTTTTGGAGCTTCAGAAAGTGATTGGAAAGGAACCTTAGCACCATCCATGTAGGCCCATACGCATTGCAATTTTCATAGAACAAGGAAACAAGCCACCCTAGCGTACTAATTGGCTTGATAGATATATAGCTGCATGTATATTGCAATCATTCTTTCCAACATGGAATTGATTGTGAATGTGAAATTTGCAATTCCAAGACAAAGATATCTACATCATGGTTTCTATTTGAGTTAGGCTTACATAATGAAATCACCGGCTTAGGCTTTTATAGGTTTTTGAGAGTGAGACTCTTCCTGGAGGCCCACGAACTAGCCCAATGAAAGATAAATGGCTGAAAAGTGAATACCTCTTGGGCATCTCTAGGGGTACCAGCTCCTTGAACTCGGGCCCATCTAACTCTTTTTCTTTTTCTTTTTCTTTTTGCAACGCCAAGTTCCTTTATTTTCCTTTACTTGTGCATTTACTCTCCCTGCATTTGCCCCATCTAAGCTGTGTTTTTCTTTGCCAGATACAATGTCATTAATATATTAATAAAAATTTTCTCTCTCGCATTTGTGAGAGTGAAATAGCTCATGTTCTGGGCATGGAACTAAAACGTGTTACCACAATTATCGCCGATGCCCACATGTGAAAGTGCAGTAGTGGTCTGTCTGTTTCTTTGGGCATTGACTACAAGTTTGCTGCTAGGAGGATTATTGACTCAGTTATCATTTGGGGCTGGCAAGTGTAGTGGGTATCTTGGGCATGCTCATGGTGATCACATGATATTCATGAGACTTTTTTCTTTTCGTATTGTCAAATAAAAATAGCTTAGTTTCATGTTAAAAGTCTGCATACCCATGCTTATCGATTCCAGGTTCTCTTCAGAGAGGACAAAGATACATAATAGTGGATAACTAGTTTTTTGTTTTTCAACCCGAAAGAAATATAAAAATGTCAGAAGGTCTAAATTTTAATTTATAGGAGCTGAAACAATTTTTAAATGCTTAAATGATGAGACATTGCAGAATATATTTTAAAAAAAATATATTGAGACGGTAATAAAATGGATTAATTATGATTTTCATGTAAAACTCGCATTATAGATGGCACAAAATCTCTCTACCTTAAAAAGAAAAAAAAAATTAAAGCAATTCTAGTATCTTCAAATAAATAAACGAAATCAGAGACTCGAGTAATTTAGTAAATCAACTTTTTTATGTATTAAAAGATAACATTACTCTCGTGGACCAGATAATTATTGCTAAAAAATTATGAAAAATTAATCCCTGTAAAAATGCTTAGAAAATATTAATTTTAAGAGCGATAAAGTTATTATATTGTGCCAAAAAAATGAAAAATCGAGAATGCCCCCAGCCATAATTAAGCGAAATTTTACTTTTAAATGTGCTAACTATACAAAAAATCTAGGGATGTTACTCAACGATTTTAAAACGATAAATGAACCTGTGAAAATACAAATACACCCTTGTATTCAACGAATTTTTTTAAGAGTAAAAATGTAAATCCACTATTATGATTCACAGTGATTTACATCTACTGCACGGCTGTTTGGCCTAAAATAAAATAAAATCACATAGTCACCCCGCCAGGTCAGCATAATTGTCCTAGTTATCTTTCCTTAGCAGGCCACGGCGATGGCAAGAGAAACGTCACTACCACACCTTTCGTTCAAATATTTTTCTAACCTAATATCGGAATAAATCAAAGGAAAAAAAAACACAGTAGCTGGCCCCACCTTTAGATAAGTTACATAAAATACAAATTACAGGATAAGTCCCTGGAAAATATGCCCAAGTCCCTCTAGCAAGCCATCCTTTCATCGTGACGTGTTGCTCTTAAGAAAAAACCAATCTTTTGATAGGAGACTCTTGTAGGTCAACCTACTTGATACCCCAACGAAAGTTTAAAATATCTTCACGAATAGAGTTATCTGATACGCGCGCGCGCATACACCGAATGTGAATCCCACCCTCCAAACTTCACAAGTTTACTTCTTACTTGCTGTACGAGTCAACTCCTTAAAAACATAATTATTACCTATAATCTAAAACACGTGGGGGTGTTTTGCTGTAGTACCCAATACTATTCGCCCACACACAAAACAAAAAGGTGGACGGTTTTATAATTTACTTTAGTCAACATGATTTTATTTTAGGCTTGATCTTAATTTAGGGTTAAAGTTAATTACGTCTTAGACGGTTTTTATAATTTACTTTGGTCAACATGCTTTTATTTTAGGTTTGATCTTAATTTATGGTTAAAGCTAATTACTTCGTAATTTTTAGTCCATGATAGAATTGAAAGAATAGATATTTTAAAAGTTTATATTAGGTGTTTTTCACTTTTTAAGGTGAAAAAACAAATCTAAATTCAGTTTAAAAATTAGGTGTTTTTCACTTTTTAAGGTTGTGAAAAAACAAATCTAAATTCAGTTTAATTTTTTATTTTACACTGATTTCTATTTGAGACAGTTTTTTTAATTTTTTAGGCCATGGATATATCATTATAATTTTTAAGGTGTTTTGAATAACAAAAATTAATTTAAAAATAAGTTTTTAGACCAATAAAACTTAAATCATAATTTTTCAGTTACCATAACGATACAGAAAATACATCATCTGATTTTTTTAATTTTTTTTACTAAAACTCAATTATAATAAAAAATAATAATAATAATAAAAGTCTAGTTATACGAGTCTACCCTACCAAGCTGCGCATGGACCTTCATGAAAAGGGCGTGGTGGGCTGGCCTGGCTAGCAATAGCTAGCCTTTGCTTTTATATATATATATATATAGTTGTTTATCTCATTCTTTTTTAAAGTAATATTTTTATATGATTTTTTAAACTTTTTTAATTATATTTAGATTAATATTTTTTTATTTTTTTAAATAATATCTTTTAAATGATGATCATTTTATTATTATGTATTTAAATTTTAAAGATTTTTTTATTTTTTATTTTTTATATGGATGAATTTTATTTTTAAAATAAAAAAATTCATAAAATATTTCTAGTATGTGCAAAATATACATGAGCACTGATGCACCAAATCTATGGCAAGATACGGCGATTGTGATTATACTAAGCATGTGAACATGTGATGCGTGAGAAAAAATAAATATCCGAAGAAGAGATGAGTTTGGGGAGGGGAGGGAGGGGAGGTCGTTAATTATTGACTGAGCAGGAGACCACATCAACGGCAATCAACGATAAAAACGGCATTGAAGGATAGAAAATCAATAAAGAAACAAGACATTAAAGATCCATCAGTTTCCCGAGACTAAAGTGCGTTTAGATATTCAACCCATGGTCGGCTTGGTTTGTCATTACATGCATCATCTCCAATGAAGAAAAAAGAACAGGAAATTATTTAAGTGGTGATCAAGTGGTAAAAATTTAGGATTAAAAGATTTGTTCTCTCTGTGGTCTCAGGTTTGAGTCCTTGATTGCTCATATAATGGTCATTGGAGACTTATATAATCGTTAACTTCAGGGCCCGTGAGATTAGTCATGGTACATGCAAGCTGACCCAGACACCCACATTAATCAATTATTTAAGTGGTGATCAAGTGGTAAAAATTTAGGATTAAAAGATTTGTTCTCTCTGTGGTCTCAGGTTTGAGTCCTTGATTGCTCATATAATGGTCATTGGAGACTTATATAATCGTTAACTTCAGGGCCCGTGAGATTAGTCATGGTACATGCAAGCTGACCCAGACACCCACATTAATCTAAAAAAACAGGAATTGAGTCTATGACACAGAGTTCCTCTTCCTCGTGTCTTGTCTCGATCACTTTATTTTCTATTCCGTTGTCTGATTTCTTGCCACAATCAACGGTAATCACTGTAATGTAATGTTAGTGAGTGAGGGAGTGGGGTTTATTATCAAATTGCCCAAAAGATCAGTAACAGTGATTGCACTATATATCCACCCGTCATCCATTCTCTTGCCAGAGGTTTTTATTTTTATCTGTAACGATCGAAGCGAGGCCGGCTAGATCTACTTCAAATCTAGGAGTACTTGCCAGGTGGGTCAATGTTCGCTGCCACCAACCTGAGGGCCTTATTTCCTTTTTAATGGAGGCCGGGCATGGTGGCCAAATATTCCATCCAGATTGGGATTTCTTTGTTAATTTCATTAATTAGACTATAACATGATCTTCCAAGCTGTCAGCACAGTGAGAAATTTGAGTTAGATCACCAGTTGTAAGATTCGTGACAATGAATTTCTCAATTCAATTGGTTACCTTAAACTAAATATACTTAAGGACTAAATCAATGTTAAGTGACAACAACAAATCCGAGAGCTTCAATATTTTAAGTCATTCTCAGTCTACTTGATGCTGCAAGTAAGGATATCTTAAAATTCAAATTATAAATTATTAGACAATATTTCCTCCTTGAAGCATTCTTCTTGTAGGGTAGCTATTTTTCCTTTCTTTTTACATTCAGCGAGCCGAGAGTGCTTTAGCGATAGAGAGGTTTTGAGATTGATCGTCTAGCCTCTCATTTAATGGCTTCAGTCGCTTGAACTTGGAGTTGTTATTTCTTATTTAATAATGCCTACCAGTTATTAAGAGCTACTCTTGTGTCAACTCTAGTAACCTCCTTTCTCAACTTTTCTAGTTTGACCTCGTCTTTCACCATGGTTGAGGAAAGATATGATGTTTCCAACTTATCTTGTGAGGCAGCTCGCTCTCATTGGGTCATTCCAAGAAGCATGGAGTCCCTTGCACCTCATGAATGAAATCGGTGTTGGTTCTTCTATCATCCCTCATCGATCTTACAGGTTTTGATTATCAAGTTAGATGTTTTCACTAGCTAGGAACGACTACATGAAAGTCATTCAAAGACTTGTCTACGTACGAGTGAGGTTATAGGTTTGGCCAGTAGCATAACCATATCATCCATTTGGTCATCCATGATAGCATCTAAAAGCATTAGTAATTAAATTAAGAACGTAAGAATAAGGCTTTAGAAAACTAAAGGAATAATTATACATTTTAGTATTAACATACGGACTCCTTGAAAAATTAGGCTTGTCATGTTTAGGCTAAGCTCGTAGTTCTTCTAGCTCGCTCTTTATTATTTGATTAAAAGAGTGTGGCTTGAACAAAGAAATTTCTTGGGGAATATGATTATAGAATTTGAATTGGGAGTTGGTTTATTGGGTATAAGAGTGTTTGTTTATTAATTTGACCTGATTTATTGATTTTCTAATTGATCAAACCCCCTTCTTGAAGAAAAACATGGGTTTTTCTTTTCTGAGGTTGGGTGATTGACCTAATATAGGGTTACTGGATGTGGAAAGAGCTTCATTAATAAAGGTATTTAAATAATCATTTAGGTGGTGGCCAAGTGGTAAAGACTTGGAACTAAGGGGTTTGCTTCCTCTGTGGTCTCAGGTTCGAGTCCTTGGTTTGCTCATATGATGGCCACTGGAGGCTTACATGGTCGTTAATTTCAGGGCCCGTTGGATTAGTCATGGTGCGCACAAGCTAGCCTAGACACCCACGTTAATCTAAAATAAATAATCATTTAGGTGGTGGCCAAGTGGTATGCTCGATCGTTCTATGTTAGTAGTTCAATTGTGGCCTTTTTGGTTGTTTGGGTAGGGACATTTTATTTCTTCTTCTTGTGTACCATTTAAAGATGACTGGGAGTAATCTTATACCTAATACTTACTTATATATTACCCACTTTGGTATAGTTTCTTGAGGGATGACCTTGGCAATTTATTTTCCTTTTTTTGCTTATTGTATTCTTACATCAATATCATAGAAAACTTCATCTTGGCTGCTCTCATTTTTGTTACCTGGAGGATATGAAGGACAAGTAATGGAATCAAGAATTATAATTCAATTAAAGGTAGAAAGACTAGTCTTTTTAGTACCTTGTTATTTTTTTCTTCTTATTTCACTTCTTGAATTCTTTTTTGTTCTTTTTTTATTGTTATCATGATAAAATTAAATTAAAAAATTAAACTGGATCAAATATATTATTTTTTAAAACACAGAAAAATTAGTTAAATCATCTTTAAGTTGTTGTTGACTTGGCTTAATTTTTTAGGAAGCATCAATATATAATGGATTTTTTATATAGTTATTGTTTGAGACCAATATTATAGATTTCTAAAATCCTTACATGTTGGATGATAAATATTGTATAGGCATTGCTAAACTTGACTAAAACCATGATGTAGACCCAATCCAAAAATATAAAAATTAACAATAACAACTTTAACCCTTTTTAAGATATGATGTTAGAGACTAGAAAATGATTTATCTTCTTTCTTAATTAATCATTTTGTGCCTGACGTTTCAACTAGAATCTCTTGTCTACATGGGGCGTAGAGAGTAGACCAGAGACGCCTCCCTTTGCTCTTATTTTACCAGAACGCCCTTGCTTTTCTATTTAACAACGAGAATGCCATCTCGTTAGCTTTTTACACACCGGAGACGTTTTTTTCCTGGTGTATATGCATCAACGCTCACCCTCTCACGTGTGAGACTCTTTCCGTTTGGGTTTATGCACGTGGATGTGGTGTATCAAATAGTCATTTTGTACCTGGAAGGAAAATTCCTTTTCTTTTCTTTTTTAATTGTAACTCGATGAAAAAATTAACAGGTAAATCCAGTTCATCATTTAATATTACGAGCAAGAACAATAAGATTCTCACACATCCCACGTCATTTTATAATTAAGGTATTGCTAATTATTTTATCTTATAATCATGATCAGGTTCCTAAATATATAAAAAAAAAGATTAATTTTTAACGTTATTAATTAAAATTGATGATGTGAACAAATCTAATTATTTGTAAAAAAAACTCGTTAGTTGATCCACTAGTTTTACTAAATTCGCTCAATGCTTTGTCACTAACAACTAACATGTAGTCTTAAATATAAATGTGAATTGATATAAATAGAATGGTTTACTTGATTCAATCAATAATATATAATTACAAATTAGGATTTTATCTAAATCAATTAATGTGTATCCTTAACGCAAATGTCAAAACAACTCTCTTTTTTTTAATAGATGAAGTAATATTTCCTTCTTTCTCTTGTTGTTTTCCCTTGTCCATTTATAATAGAGAATATTAACATCAGCAGTAACATTATACTGGTATTGCTGTTAAAATATTATTTATTTTTATTTAAAATTGATTTTTTAACATATTTAAATTTTTTTTAATAAGTTAAATTCAAAAATAATATTTTAAAAAATAATCACTTCTCCCAACCATGATATCAAAGACAATCCAAAAATTCTGATTTGCAGTGGCTTTAGAATGATAACACGACACTAAATGGAGATACCGAGATAGCATACATTTTGTCCGTGACACGCCAACTTTCTTTCTATTTATTTATTTTTCTCCTTCCATGGACCACGTGAAATATCACTTGGTGTACAGGGGAATCCTCGCAAGAACCCCACTTTTTTCTTTTTCTTTTTCTTTTTCAAAAAAGGGAGGTGATTATTGTGTTGATTTGCAAATGAAAAAAAGAAAAAAGAAAAAAGAAAAAAAGGAAAAGAGTCATGAGCAATACAAATGATTGATAGAAGGATCAATATATTAGCTTAGTTAATTAGCTAACATACTAAGCACCATTTATTTTGTATTTTAAAAATATTTTTTTAAATAAATTTTATTTTATTTTAATTTTAAATTATTTTTTAATAACTTTGTATGTAATATTAAAAATAATTTTTTTAAAAAAAATAATAATAATAATTTTAATATTTTTTTTAAATAAAAAATATTTTAAAAAATAACTAATATTGTTGAAACCTCTAATTCTTAAGTTTGAAACCTTTTTGCCATGTTAGAAATAAACCTGCCTTTTATCATAATCTTTTTTCATCATTGCTTTTATCAAATTTGTGAATGCCAACGAGGTGATAATAATAATTCAAATCAAGAGATAATTAACAAGAAGATAATAAGTCATGTGCTCTCTTAAATTGTTAAATTTTAATCACAACATAAAAATATTTTAAATTCAAATTAAATTTCGAAAAAACAGCGAGTCCAAATTCAATTTACATGCATTTATGTCACCTAGACATCGTATCCGTCGATTTCATTTTCCTTATATAATAATAATTATTTCCACTAAAAAGAAGGTTTTCATTTCCCAGGAGCCAGCCAAGCCAACAATTTTGGGCAGCTTGGGGAAATAAAAATCGCTAAGCGAAGCCTCCGTAAGAAGAAGAAACGGTCTTGCACAAGACAAAAGGGCATAAAACCATCCGCTCCCTCGTATATAACTGCGCAACTGTCTCTTTATCTTACAAAAAACAAAGCCTCTCCTTCTCTGACTTCTTCCTCTCTTCCTCCGTTCTCCCCTCGCACTCCTAAAAACGCAAACACAAACACAAACACTGCTTATCCACCATTCTTCAAGAAAAAGAAATAGAAAAAAGCACCATCAATCACTTGTGTTGTTTCCTTCTAAAATCTTTATCCAAAAAGAAAAAAAAAAGTGAAGATGCCTGCTACAGAGCACCAGCCATCATTTCTTGGCAGAATCAGCATTAGAAGAAATCAGGTAACTGCTATGGATGGTAACCATGAGCAAGAGCTAGAAGACTTGGAGCTTTTTCAAAGACACATCGGTGATCGTTTTGCTGAATTACTATCACCTCCTGATAATCAAGATTCTCCTTTCTCTGGCGAGTCATTTCTCTCAATTTCTTGGCTAAGAAAACTAGTCGATGTTTTACTGTGCTGTGAGGCAGAATTCAAAGCTGTTTTAATTATGGGGCGTGACCCTTCTCAAATATCTAAACCACCTTTGGATCGTTCACTAAGTGATTATATGGAGCGTGCTGTTAAAGTTCTTGACATTTGTAATGCGGTTTCTGGTGGGGTTGATTCTATTCGCCAATGCCAAAAATTGGCTGAGATTATTGTTTCTGCTTTAGAGCAGAAACCAATTGGTGATGGTCAAGTTAAGCGAGCTAAAAAGGCTTTGAGTGCTTTGATGTCTGCTTTGGCAATTGATGATAAAGAAAGTAATCATCCAAGGTATGCAGAGAGAACTTGGTCTTTTGGAAGGAGAGGAAATAACAGTGGGGGTAATCATAAGGACCGAGCTAATCATGGCTCCTTTCGATCTTTATCAATGGTTGTGGCTAAAAACTGGTCTGCCGCAAAACAGATTCAGGCCATGTGTTCTAATTTGGCGGTACCGAGAGGCGGAGAATCAACAGGGTTGGTTCAGCCAGTTTATATAATGAGTAATGTTATGGTTTTTGTGATGTGGGCTCTTGTGGCTGCGATACCATGTCAAGAAAGGAGTGGGTTGTTGACTCATTTTCAGATTCCAAAGCAATTTGGGTGGGCACATAGCATAATTGGGATGCAGGAGAAGATTGGAGAGGAATGGAAAAAGAAAGAGAAGAAAGGGTCAGCTGGATTGCTAGAGGAGATGCAAAGGATGGAGAAGTTGGGGCAGAGTTTGATTGAATTTGCTGATGGATTCCAATTTCCTGCGGAGGATGAGAAGTTGGAGGAAGCGGCTGCACAGGTGGCGGAGCTGGCAGAGATTTGCCGGAGAATGGAAGAAGGATTGTTGCCTTTACAGCAGCAGATCAGAGAGGTGTTTCATAGGATTGTAAGGAGCAGGACAGAGGTACTTGATTTGTTGGATCATGGGAAAGTTTCTCAACCTATAATATAATGCAAGTCCGGACTTTTGTCCAAGATGGGGACTTGAAAGTTTGAAAATATTTTAGGTACTTTCGCGATTGCAGGTTCATGTGGGTAGATGAACATGGGCATATGTTGAACGTCAATGTGATTCTTCATACAGGTTTTTTTTTTTTTTCTTTTTCCCCCCTCGTTACTGGAGATTATATGGCTCCAACACACTCTTTTTCCCCCCTCATTACTGGAGATTATATGGCTCCAACACACCAAGTTTAGAGTTCTAGCATGCATTTCTATGTGTGAAACGTGCTCTTCTACTTCTCTTTCTTGGCTTAATTTGTTCTCTTGTTGAGTGCAAGATGTTTTGTTTAAAAGATATGTATAGTACTAATTAAGGTTTACTTTTGTATTTATTGGAGTTGTGATGGCAGTTTCTGATTTGAAATGGATGTATTAGTCCTTTGGTTTTATGATCGGGGCAGGCGAATGAGGGACTGGAAAATTGTTTTTTACTTATTCTACCCTAGAAGGTCTTGATTCTGTTGCAGAACAAATGTATAGGTGGTTGATTCTTGCAGCCAAAGACCAGATCAACACTTGTTTTGCTGGTTTTGTGGAGTTAAATTGCTGCAATTTCCTTTTTGTGGAGCAAATGCCCTCAATTAAGGCATTAGTATGGCTCTATATTGCTGTAAATTCCATAATTAAGGTTTTGTAGTTTGACCTCCTCTGTTGTATGCTCTCTAATTCATGGCGTGCTTTGCTTTTCAACTTGGAACACAAGTCCGAGAAGAAAAGAATCATTTCTGGATTATCTCAATTTCTCTGTTTAATTTCTCTGGCCTTTATTTCCATAATTTTTGTAAGAAAAAAGGGGAAGGTGAATACTTTCTTTGTGGAAATTCACAGAAGAGACAAATGTACATGGAATTTATGTCTTCCACCCTCTCCTGCTCGCTTGGAATCTACGTTTTTTTATATATAAAACTCCTGCCAACTTGTTGAGAGTATTCCATCTGTGTATGATGGGAGAGAATGGACAACAAGACAGCTACAAACCACAAGCCTACAACTAAAATTTAGTCCTCTCTGTGGATCGCCCAGCTAGCCGCCATCTGAATAGAGTCACAAACAGCTTAGCCATTGCAAGATGGCACCACCTGTTTGCCAATTGTCTAGTTCGATAGGATGATTAAAATTCATCGTAATCCATTCATTGTTTTTAGATTGTTTTTAGATTAACGTGGGTGTCCGGGCCAGCTTGCGCGCACCACGACTAATCCCACAGGTCCTGAAGTTAACGACCATGTAAGCCTCCAGTGGCCATCATATGAGCAACCAAGGACTCGAACCTGAGACCACAGAGGGAGCAAACCCCTTAATCCCAAGTCCTTACCATGTAATCCATTCATTGTTGTTATTATTAGTCATATTATTTTCCCACAAGGTGGTCCATGTCTCTCATCATTTTCAGCCATGTTTGAAACATTTTCAAAGGAGCCATGCACCTGCAAACTGGGAACATATCCTGCCACTTGCGAAAAGTCTCGTGTGTGCGTTCTGATTTTTGTAAATGAAAACCTGGATTTTACTGAATTGATTCTGCGTCGCTTAAAACACTGTGCTCCTCATCAAGGCTACTGTAGAGGAGGAAAGTCATAAGAGCATTAAAAGCATCCAATTTCCAACTATTATCGTGAGAGTAATATCTCTGCCCTGGTGCGTTTAGAAAGAAGAAAAGAAGAAGAACCATTAATCTGTCCCTGTCCGAACTTTGCATTTTGTTGATGATTCATGTTGCTTCTTTATTTATCTACTCCTATTTATATTTATATTTATATTTATATATATGTTTTAGGTTGTAATAAACATCCTCCAAATAATATTCATTGCATTCACACTAGGGATTAAATATTTAAGATACAGACTCCATGCCATGTACATGTAATGCCACGGTCTTACGGTATGTTATTATGGGTTTATAAAAAAATAAAAAATATATATATGAAGAAAAACTTTTACAATTCAAGAAAAAAACTACGAGGTTCAGTTTAATATTAAAAAATAAAATCCATAAAAATAATTTTAGAAAAAACTTATAACAAAAAAACAAATCATGCGATGAAACACTGTAGTAATCTATAGTGTTAAATAAGAAAATCTATAATTATAATTCTCAATTAGCTCAATGTTAACAATAATAAAATCGATAAAAAAAATTAAAAAAAAATTATAACAAAAAAAATCATGTAGGGGAATATTGCAACAATTTATAGTGTTTTTTTTAAAAAAAAACTATGAAACTAATCGTGAGAGTAATATCTCTGCCCTGGTGCGTTTAGAAAGAAGAAAAGAAGAAGAACCATTAATCTGTCCCTGTCCGAACTTTGCATTTTGTTGATGATTCATGTTGCTTCTTTATTTATCTACTCCTATTTATATTTATATTTATATATATGTTTTAGGTTGTAATAAACATCCTCCAAATAATATTCATTGCATTCACACTAGGGATTAAATATTTAAGATACAGACTCCATGCCATGTACATGTAATGCCACGGTCTTACGGTATGTTATTATGGGTTTATAAAAAAATAAAAAATATATATATGAAGAAAAACTTTTACAATTCAAGAAAAAAACTACGAGGTTCAGTTTAATATTAAAAAATAAAATCCATAAAAATAATTTTAGAAAAAACTTATAACAAAAAAACAAATCATGCGATGAAACACTGTAGTAATCTATAGTGTTAAATAAGAAAATCTATAATTATAATTCTCAATTAGCTCAATGTTAACAATAATAAAATCGATAAAAAAAATTAAAAAAAAATTATAACAAAAAAAATCATGTAGGGGAATATTGCAACAATTTATAGTGTTTTTTTTTAAAAAAAACTATGAAACTAAATTCTTAACTAACTCAATATAAAAAAATAAAATCGATAGACAATTCTAGAAAAAAATAACAAAAATCATAAAAAAAAGAGAAAAAACTATGAAGGGAAATACAGTAGCAATCCACAGTGTTTTTTTTTAAATACAAAACTAAATTCTCAGAAGAAAAGAAGAAGAACCATTAATCTGTCCCTGTCCGAACTTTGCATTTTGTTGATGATTCATGTTGCTTCTTTATTTATCTACTCCTATTTATATTTATATTTATATAAAAAAAATTTAAAAAAAAAAAACATGTGGGGAAAGTTAAAGATAAATTCTCAACCAACTCAATATTAAAAAAAATTAACAAAGATAATTTTTGAAAAAAATATGTGAGGAAATATTATAGCATAACAAAAATTATGTGGTAAAATATTATAGTAATTCATAGTGTTTGAAAAAAAACAATGAAGCAAAATTTTTAACTAGTTTAATATAAAAAAAAATCGACAAAGATTATTTTGAAAAAAAAAAATATGTAGGGAAATATTATAGCAATTCATAATATTTAAAAAAAACTAAAAAATTAAATTTTTAGGTTGTAATAAACATCCTCCAAATAATATTCATTGCATTCACACTAGGGATTAAATATTTAAGATACAGACTCCATGCCATGTACATGTAATGCCACGGTCTTACGGTATGTTATTATGGGTTTATAAAAAAATAAAAAATATATATATGAAGAAAAACTTTTACAATTCAAGAAAAAAACTACGAGGTTCAGTTTAATATTAAAAAATAAAATCCATAAAAATAATTTTAGAAAAAACTTATAACAAAAAAACAAATCATGCGATGAAACACTGTAGTAATCTATAGTGTTAAATAAGAAAATCTATAATTATAATTCTCAATTAGCTCAATGTTAACAATAATAAAATCGATAAAAAAAATTAAAAAAAAATTATAACAAAAAAAATCATACAAAAAAAAAGAAAAGACAATCTTAGGAAAAAAAGAAAAAACAAACATGTAAAACCAAAAAAAAAAAACAAAAAATATGTGGAGAAAAACAAAAAAAAATACGAGGAAAGCAATAATACTTTCTCATGCGTTGTGGAGTATTGCTAATTTTGATGCCGGCGCAATGTTGGGTTGTTTTAAATAAAATTTAATTTTAATTATTATAATAAACAGTGATAAAATAATTAGAAATATTATACAGTAAAAAATATGGTATTTATAAAGTTAGTGGTGATTACAACCAGATAAAAACAAGGTAAAAAATTACTCGGAAAAAAAATAGAATAAACCTCTAAGATATCAACATGTTTAAAAAATTAAGAATCTATAAAATACAATCCTTGTACACCTTTCAAGACAAAAATAAGCACACATAATAGGGCTCCCAGCAGAAGTAGGTGCCCGGAGCATTTTCTGACAACGAAGGTGCTGAAATGGGGCTGTGTTATGCATGTTCTTATCTGCAAAAACCAACAAAAAAGCCACCTATTTTGCCGCACCTCTAAACAAAGCATCCTAGTCGGAGACCTAGTCGATCTGTGGTGCATTTTCTCGGCATGAAAAGATGAATAGAAACATAAAGATATGTTGGCAAAGCCAGCTAGCAAGGCTGTCAAATGTAGATGAGAGATGGGAAAACGAAAACAAAACAGATATTAAAAAAAAAAAAAAGGAACAAAAGAGATGGGTGCAATGAATCAAGTTAATAGAGGTCAATTGAAGGGGAAAAAAAAGAGAGAATAAAATCTGAGAACAGTGCAGCCGTGCAATGGCGTCTGACCATTGCTTGAAAAGAGAACCATGGCTAAAGTGGTTGTCTTAAGCTAGGAAAGAAACCATGTCTAGAACAATAGTTTTCCAACTCAATTGAAACAAACAATGGCCAGGCTAAGAGCAAAAAAACGTCAACACAGTATATCATAATTGTTGTAAAGAGAAAATTCATAATGTAATCATCACTGCTTACGTATATATACAAAGGTCTTGCTTCTTTACAAATTCTAAAAAAAAACCAATCCAGGCAGCTCAAAGGGAGATAACAGATTTTTTTATATAAAAAAGAAAACCGTAGTGTATGAGTATAATGTCATTATAATGGAAAATTCATCAAAAAGCGTTAATTAAACTGTTGTTGCTGGAACCAAAAGAGGGCAGTGAAAATGTCGAGCAGCAAAACCCTTCCCAAAGCTCGACAGAGCAGGCAACTGAAACCATGGGAACAGAGCATATGTTGCATCACAGTTTGGTAAAACAGAGCTATATGTCTGAAGAATACAGAGCATGTGAACAGAGCTTGAAGAATACAGAGCACTATTCCTGTTAATAGTAGGAGGATGTTGTTATTTGGTTAAAACATATAGCTCGTAAATCCTAAGCCAATATCAAAACAAAGTAAGCACATCCAAATCAATCCCAAGAGAAAGCAGAAAAGATCAAGCAATAAAGAAGCCGCAAACCTACCAATAAAATAATATAAAGACCACCCAGCAATTCAAACTTTTCATACAAAACTAAGTATGGACACAATCATGAAATACTAGAAAAACTGAAACATGGAATATGCTGGCTTTAATTCTTTTCGTAAAAGACTCTTATAAAACTTAACAACATAGAAACAAACAAGTATAACAACAATGAAACTTAACAACATAGAAACAAACAAGTAAGAAACAATTTTAAAAAGAAAAAAAAACCTACATAACAAAATTATTATAAAAAAAATTATCAATCATCCTTCACACAATAACTAAGACTATTGAAAAGACAAAAAAAATTTGTGAACAAAATATTTTAAAGATTATTTAACAAGGTTAATCCATCACATAAAAACAAATATATACAAAACAATAAAAAAAAATAAAACATAAAAATTACTGTTCTCAGTTTATTTTTTAGATAGATTTCAGCAACAACTAAAAAGGAAAGCAATAAAATCACCAATAACAAACATCCTCGTATGCAAAAACCTTACATGACAAATCATCATGTATCCCACTTAGGCTGCCGTGTACGGCTCACATGTGTTGGTCCGTGGATCCAACCAGTTCATGAGGTCCATGAATAGCCTTAGACAAGAAGGCCGCAATAAATAGTCATTCAGCTTTTCACATCTTCAAGAAAGTTCAAACTGTTCCTTTAAATGACCATGTGTAAAAGGCAGACATGGGCTCAGTCCTGTGGCTATATTATTATTTTTTGTTGTAAAAAACGATGTGTAAGGTGCTGTAAGTGTATTTTTTTAAATAAAATTACAATAAATTAAATAATAAAAAAAGGCAATACTACTTTATGTTTTTGATGCATATCTTTCCTGGATAATCTGGTAGGTAAACTTTAATCTGTACTTTTTATTTGATTCTTTGAGATATATCATTTTTCTTATGAATAACTTTTTGCAAAGAATTTTAACTCCTGTACTTGCTTAGAAATAAGAAGAATTATATCAAGAGAATGATGTTAACCTTATAAAGGTACTACCCCCTCTTAATTTATATTAATAGGTATCTATATAGCTTATTTTCTTAAAATAACCTTATAATATAAATGTTGACTTTCTTATCACCAATGAGCCTCCGTTAAGAACATAGAAACTGTTTTTGATGGGTATGTAGCTGTAATCAAACTTGAAAATGGATATACTATAGAAGCAGGCATGACAAGTTTCGAGTTATATATTTAGTGATTTTTAATCTTTAAATTCAGATTCTATAATACTGTTCTTAGATTGGAAAGAACTTATACTCGAGTTATATTTATTGTGTTATTGTCATCTAACACTTATTAATCTCTATGCGATAAAATAAATCAAAAATCAATTTCTAGAACACTTTTATTTTATTTTTTTTATTTATGTGGATGTTTAGATTAGTTTATGCGTACCATGACTAATTCTATGATCTATTGAACACCCTGCAAACCTAATAAGTATATAACGTACCATGAGAATGATAAACATGCATATGAGAATTCGAATCTAGATACAGTAAAAAAAGACAAATCCTTTCCATCATTAGTTCAAGACACTCAATACATTTTTATTCTTGATATAACCACTTATTGTTAGTGACTTGTTCCACCGCATACCTTTACTCATGTTATTCAAACTTTTCATATTCTCTTTAGTCTCTTTTTTTTTTTTTTGCTTCCTTTTCTTTTTATTTTTTTCTAAATGACATATGCTTATAACTACCCCTTTATATCAAATATTATTAAAATATTTTTTATTTGTAAAAAATAAGATAAAACAGTATTTATCCATGATTGCCTTATTATATTTTATTTAGTCATGGTTGAACCATTACTTACTGCCCATACTATCACGCAAGTACGGATTTTTCACCTTCACATTTCCGGGGCTTAAAAGGTGCATTATTCCTTGTTGAAATGCCCTTTTAGATGAACGTCTTTACGCATGAAATCCAGATATGATTATCTCCTATATTTTTATTCAGGGGTTTTTTAGCATGAAGGGAGCTAAAGAAAAATATGGTGGCAGGTTTTCGGAGACAATGGTACAAACATGTTACCTCTTTATTTTTTTTCACAATATGGTGTCTTAATTAACTGTAATGCTTTACATTTTGGTTCGTGTTTTCTCTTGTTGGCAGTTGGAGAGACAATTGAAGTTGGGAATTTTGATCCATATTAAAAGTGCGACCTGGATCGATTTTAGCAATGCAGTTTGTTTTTTCTGCATATTGTCTCATATATATATATATATATATATATATATATATATATATATATATTGTCTCTCATCATTCTTCAGTGTTTTTTGTTGGAAGATGATTTAGTTAATCATTGCTCCTGCTTGGAAGAGGAAGTCCCGAGGTTTGTTTCTAACTTATTGGTGGTATGGATAAGCAATCGGCAGTCAGTTGTTTTTCATTTTACAAAGAACGGCACGCTTCCTATCATTTCCCTCCTTATGAATGAATTATTAAGGTCCTGCATCAGATACTTCAGCTCATTCCGCTTGCCAAACTATAAACTTGTTCATGTAATGTTTCAGGAATTTCAACTGCTCCGTAAACTTGCAAATTATAGCCAGCCTATTGCTGATAAATCCAAACTTCATCAACATCTTCAGTGAAAGAGGCCCTAGAAATTGCTCAGACATCCCTACAGGCTGTAGTTTAGTTGAAGAATCATAGGAATATTACGAAGTATCATTGTACAATTGAGCAGACTTTGCAAATTGCAGGTTTCTTCTGTGTATTAGGTGAAATAAAGTGCTTGAGTAATCCGAAAATTACCTAAAATAGCTCGTTAAATTTTTCGTCGAGGATCTCTTTTCTTCAACTTCTTTAAAATGCTGGATGAAACTAGAGCCCGTAGGGAGTTTATAAATTTGAACGCTATGGTGCTCTGGTAAGGTGGGGGAATAAGAATGTGTGTAGAAAACAGTTTGATATGATCATTTACCGCTCAATTCGCTCTGATGTTTTTCTTGGGTTGAAAGGTTTTCAGTTGTTGCACTTGAACAAGTATATGCTGACATGATTGTAACCGGTAGCTGGACCACTGTCAACATTTGCCTGGCAAATTATACATGGGCTGGTTCTCAGAATCAGGAGGTGTACGGACTCCATCATCTATCTGTTTTAAGTAGGATTAACTGTTAATTGCTAGGCTATAGACTGGGGTTGTTGGGCTTTAAAGGAATTGTTTTTTTTCCATGGAAAGGTTTTTTTTTTTTTTTAAAGCACTTTGATGATTTTCTTATATTTAGTTATATTGTAAAAAATATCAACTAAATTCATTTTTAATTAAAAAACATAAATTTTAGATAGAGAAAGTTATTATTTTTATTTAAATAATTAAAAACCACTTTCAGTGGAGAATCAAAAAACTAAATTAACACAAATACACAGTACTTTATTATTCTTATATATATAAACAATAATATATTAATAAAATACTTTAAAATATAACATTATTAGAAGATAATAAATTACTAAAAATAATATATTCAGATCTATTGATATACAATATAAGAGTATATTAGTTTGAATACATATAATACTTTAATTTAGATAATATAACTAGAAAATATTTTACGATACAAAACATGTTATATTATATAATAATCATATAAATTATATTATAAAATTAAAATACTATAAAAAGGAAATTTATTCTCAACGATCTCCAAACACTAGCAAATAGTTATATGTCTATAATATTAAATTTAAAATATTTATATTAAATGTATTGTTATATTTTATAAAATAAATTATATATAAATATATGATATAATATAAATATATAAACAATATTATTTTTAAAAGGAAAAAACAAAATAGCATTAAGGCTAGGTACTGTGTGCAACCAGCTGACGATAAGTACATGCGTATAAGGTTAGGACTGAAGGCTTCTTGACTTTTTCCAAGTACTCCATCAATAGACAGATTGGGATTGACGGGTGCAGATAATAATATAAGCAATGGGAAAACCAGGTTCTGAAGGGGCCGGTTTATTTGTCAATACTCTATAGTGGGGGCACCGGCTTAAATTTTTTCCATTTTAAAGCAAAATTATTTACTGGGTATTTTATATATATATATATATATATATATATATATATAAAGGATTTTCAGCCGTTGTAACCTGTGAGCTTCACCTAATAACTAATTCATGTTTTGTTCTTTTCCTTTTTTAATTTATTCTATTCTCTTGATTTCCACGTTAGGGTGTTTATTTTTTAGGGGCTGTCCTCATCATGCCTGTTTTGCTATTCAACATCGGCCTGTCGATGATTTAGGTTAAGTATGTCACTCGTTGAATTATATTTTGGACAATTGCAAGAAATAATTGCGACCTCTCAATTGTCTAGGGCGTTCCTCCGTCCTCGGTGCTTATTTGAAAACCACTGCCACACATATATAATTAATTAATTAATTAAACTGAGTCAGTGTCCCAACTTGATAATGATTTATCAACTCGGCTTCTGATGTAAGCAAATCACTCCTATTTTTTAAGTGAGATGGATTTGTCACCAAACTAGCAGGTTAGCATCACTCTTTTGAAAAAAAAAAAAAAAGTGATGCTGAACGTCAAGATGACAAAATAAATCCAAGAGTATATATAAATCCTTGGATCATTAGATCTTACCATTCTAATGCTTTGTGTGTACTTTTAAATTTTAATAAAACTTGGAATTGTGAATCAACCAAAGATGTATTGTAATATATATACATATAACCCAATACAGAACACAGAACTAGTTATCAATTAAAATAGATAAATAAGCAATTTGTAATTGGATTGGACTTATTTAATCCCTAATTAAGCTAAATGATGTTTAGCTAAGATAATTTTATATTTTGAGAATTAAAGTGACTAGCTAATTAAACAAAATTTAAAGTAACAAAACTATATCTTGATATACACGTGTAGTCTAATATCACTCTCCTTTCATCAATCGTGAAGAAGCATAGACATCATGTTCAAACCTTGTTTCGAAATAGAAGTGGGTAGAGGGCATCTATGCCGGAGAAGAAAATGAAATGACAATTTTGTTAAAAAGAGAGAGTTTCTGTGGCTATACACAGCAAATTTGAATTGTGTGATTCTGTCATAATAATACATTAATGAAATCGAAAAGCCAACACTTCTGCAAGATATATATATATATTGAGTAATATTCCACTTTGACCCCTGTAGTTCAGTGTTTTCCAATATTACCCCTTAACTGCGGAAACCATCGACTCCAGTTCAATGATCACAAAACGAGTGCCCTTTTTTCCTTTTCTTTTGCAATCTTCTTTATGTTTTCTCCTTCTAAGGGCTTACATAGGCGATGATATCACATAAAACTTCTTTAAAATATTGGAAGGTTCAGCTAATTAAAAGGTGGAATTGTTGTTAGCTTTTCAATTACCTTCGAAATGGGCGAAATCCAAATTCATCAATTCAGGACCCAAATTGTCTTTAATTCCTCTATGTCCATTAGTACATAAACCGAACCAGAGTTGTTCCTAAAATAAATAAATAAAATTCAAGTTGTTACAGCTAGCGTAAATGAAAGCCGACTCTGAGGCACTGGAAGAACCTCAAGTGTCTGTAAAAAACAAGAAAAAAAAAAAAAGAAGCCCAACAGACTCACAGAGGCTGTGGACATGGCTAGGCTCCAAGTCCTCTGCTTGACTTGCTCCAAGTCCTCTGCTTGACTTGTTCCAAGTTCATTTGGTTCCATGTTGAGAAGGGTTTCTTGAGGTTATGCGCGACTTAATTTTGTTTGACTTGTTTTGGCTCTATTTATTAAATGAAATCCTGTTGCTACCTGCCTACACACTTGTTCAACACGGATTAGAAGCTTCGTTCATTGCCTTCTTGTGCCTATATATCTACTCTTTTCCTCTTCTTTTGCGTGTCCTTGTTAATTTATCCTTTTTTTCATTTACTCTCTTAATTTCTTGAGTCTAGGTCTCAGCTTTGAATCCCAACTGAAAATGAAGGTGAATCTTCCTCTATCCAGTCTCCATTCTTGCTAACCCTCCTATAAAAAACATGAACTTTGTTTTAGTTCAATTTGATTTAATTTATTGGTTCTTTCTTTACGGCTATAAAACTATGATTTCTTGTAAAATTTACGCCTTTTTTCCCTCGTTGAAATATGATAAAGCATCAGTCTTTTTTCTGCTTATGTTCAGTGTTGTGACTACATGTGTAGATTAGGGAATCGGACATCTTGTTGAGTTTTCTTGATGTTTCAGCATGGTCACTTCATTGTTATTTCTTTGAAAGACAATGAGTAGTTCGGAGTTTAATACAAGGCTTGTGCTCCCTTTTGGTCCTTTATAGGAAAATCCCCTTCTTTCGACAAGTCCTTGTCTGTAGTTGAAGTAAGTATCTTGTTTAATTTCTTGTTTCTAACCCACTAATTTCTATTTCTATTACAGAAAGTGGTGTTGAAATTGGACCTCCATGATGACAAGGGGAAACAAAAGGCCATGAAAGCTGTTTCGGGCTTATCAGGTTTGTTGACTTCTTTAGTTACTGAGTACATCCTGTCAAGTTCCACTTTTTAGAAGTGTAAATATCTTTGTTTTCTGTTCTGGGCATGGAATTCGTTCCTGTTTTGGTTCATTCCATTCAATCCCAATGAAGCAATACCTTTGCCCTGTTTTATCACGCAGGAATTGATTCCATTTCAATGGACATGAAGGAGAGGAAATTGACAGTAGTTGGAGATATTGATCCTGTTGATGTGGTGAGCAAGTTGAGAAAATCTTGGCACACAGAGATTTTGACTGTTGGACCAGCTAAAGAGGAGAAGAAAGACGAAGGGAAGAAAGACGAAGGCAAGAAAGATGAAGGGAAGAAAGACGAAGGCAAGAAAGACGAAGGCAAGAAGGAAGGCGATAAAAAGAACCCTAACGAACAACAGATGGCTGATCTCATGGCACTCTACAAAAACTACTACAATTACAATCCTTACCCACCTCAGTATCATTACCGTGTCGTGAGAGATGAGGAGAATCCAAATGTTTGTGCTATCTGTTAAAAGAAAGAGACATGGTGGTGTGAGACTTTTGACAGGAAAAACAAAAAAAAAAACTTAGAAGCACAATGGAGGAGACTTTTGACAGGAAAAAAACAAAAAACAAAAAAAAAAAAACTTAGAAGCACAATGGAGATGAACCCGAAAGAACAGGGTGCTTGTTTTGTATAGTTTACGATGATGGGTTTGATTAAAGTATAAGGCTTAATAGTCAAGAGATGTGTACAGAAGACTAATAGAAAATAAACGAACTTTGGTTTCAAAATCATTTGCCAGTGAATGTTGGTAATAGAAGAATTCAGTTTCAAAACCTTCTATACTTCACAGGGTCCTCTGATTAGAAAAATATGAGCAGCTCCATCAGTAAAAACCCCTTTTCCTCGACGTTAAAGCAGATGTGTCACGGAGACATATTACAAGATCTATTTTACGACATGACATCGGATATGATGCAATGATGTGGCTCCATAGATTATTTTATCTCAGTATTTAAAGGTGAACAAATTGCATAGATCAACAAATCCACTAAGAAATTCTACAATATAATACGAACAAGTTGTGCAGGAAGCAATGATTTATTATGCTTAAATACGTCAACATGGGATTGTTGCTTGCATTAATTATTTGACAAGAAAAGTTTTCTTTCCTTTTCCTTTTCATTGGATGAATGATATCTCATCATCATAGTATTTTATTTATTTTTTTTCCTGATAAAGAATGACACGTCATTAAGGGACATATCATATTATCACCCCCTTTAAGAATACTTTGGAGATTATTTTTTCTCCGTTGACTTTTGAAATACGTTTTATCTCTTTCATATTTTTTTCATTGGATTTCATTCATCATTCAAGCAAAAATTAATATGAGAAGTGATTTTAATTTGAATTATTATCTAAGAAACATTTAAGCTCAAAATTGAATAAAAAGAGATAAAATTTTGTTAATGAAAAAGATTTTAAATATTTTTTTTTAAATCAAACATACTTATGTTATGTTAACAAATCTTAATTTTATTCAAGTATCATAATTAATTAGAAAAATTATGAGGTTAGCTTTGGAAACAAAAAACAACAAGATCATAACTCGAATATATACTATTCATTATCATTTTAATTATCAAGTCATTTGATTTGATTTTATAATTATTTTAAACAAGAATTAGTTTCAATAACAAACTTGTTAACCTTTATTTACATTTATGTCATAATGCTTAATACAATTTAATAATAAAATCAAGTTTAATAAATATATTCAGATAATATTTGTCTAATATTGTAAGGCTACTCAATAATTTTTACCTAATAAAAATTTAATATTAATTATTTTAGTAAGAAAATCCAAGTAAAATAGAGGTACAACTTTATTTTTTTAAGAACAAGAGAAGATAAAGTTGTTTCTCTTTGTCTATAAATTGGTATATAGATACTCTTTGTATGTAACTTATCCTTTTAATGAAAAACACAAGAATAATATGCTTGAAAGGAGAGAAGAAGAAACATAACTATTTATGAGGTTTGCATAAAAGAGGAGACGAAGCCCAAATAACAAAATAAAATAAAATGGAAGGGTGAAATCCAAAGTGTAAGATCTTTTAGCTCTAGATTTAGTGGCACTGTAGATTGAAACAGTAAAAAGATAATTATGTCTCTTTCAACACAAAAGGTTGGCCTAGATGGGTAATAAGATCCTTTTTTGTTTTTTGTTTTAATCATTTTATTAAAATGAAACCAATATATATGACATAGTTGGGAATATAATCCAAATCATAGATTTTTCTTCTTTCTTTAAAATATATATGCTTGTGATATTTAAATATAATTTTTAAATAATAATAATAATAACACCCCCCGGCATAGCCTAAACAAAGAAGGTTTAAGTAATAACAAGGGATCTCTTGATCATGTTCAGGTTCATCTTTCTTCTTGGTAACTAATGAAACAAAAAAAGAAGAAGATGAATTTCTTGAATATTGATTAATTTCCTGCAAATTAAAATCATAAAAGACCCTACTTTAATAAATAAGTTTTGAAGTTATCTTATTTTGGGAATAAAAATTCAGAAGTGCCTTGGTCTGGGGGGGGAAAAACTCCAAGATTAAAGTACTTGCAAAAGCACCTGCAAAGTGTCCCTTTCGACTTTAGCCGACCGGCCCCTTGCTAACAAGGACATCGCACTTTACGTATAGGGGTAGAATGAAGGTGTAAATCGCCCAAGTATGGATTTAGACGTCAAGAGGTAGGCAGGCCATCCTCAGCCCTCCCAAAAACTTATCAGTCCCGCAAGATTCTACAAAAAAACTCCAAGTTTTACACAATGGGCCCTATAAAACCCAGATATTTGATTACGAAAACAGGTGATGGATCTTGAAGGCCGAATAACCCACAAATTAATTAGTGGCATGCATGTTTATGTCACAGACTCTGTTTTCAACTCGCTGGCTGGTGCCGGTAACTTGTTTGCATGCTCGTGGAATGGATGTGCTTATCTGATTGCAGACAGTGTCGTCCGCAAAGGAATTCGTCCACCAATACCCAACTACTCTGAGGTTGTTCTATCACACTCAATCCTAATTCCCACATCATAGAGCCCCTTTCTGCCATAAATTATTAGCACTTCTTTATTAATTTGTAGGAGAAGGATCGTTACGAACAGGTTTAAAAAGACATTAATCCACCGGCTTCCAACTTTGATTAGCAGTGATGATGTGAGATGAACTCAATCATCCTGTTCGCAGTTGAAGTGTCTCCACATCACTGTAAATGATTGTTATGATGAGACATTTTTCATATGGGCTATGCCAGTCCTGTCCTTGTAGCCCATGTATGATGCACTAACAAGCCCGACATGAACAAAATTCTTAATTTTCTTTTAGAAAGTTATTAATTTTTTATGCCCTATTTATTTATTTCATCAAAATAGTTTTTTTAAAAACATTTCTGAATGTTTCTGTATTTATCTATTATTAAAAAAATAGTTAATAAAAAACACATTCCAGCTAAATAAAAATTTAACTTGATTTTCAGAAAAATATTTTTTTTTATTTTGGATAAAAAACACATTCTAGAAGTTGTTAAAAATTTAAAAATAATATATTATTTATTGATTATATCAAATTTGATCTTCAAAATTTTAATTGTTATATATTTTTTAATTTTATTCCTTAAAATTTGATTTAATTTAATTTTTATATTAACTTTAATTCTTATTTTTTTATTGTTATTTGCTTTTCTCTTATCATTTTTTTAATTGAAATTTTTGGTCTATCAAATCTGGTTCTCATTCTTTTGGTTGTTGCTTATTTTATTTGAAATAATTTATAAAATTATTATTATTATTATTTTAATTTCATCATCATTTAATTTTTTTTATTTGTTAGATTTGTTCTCTATTATTTTAATTGTTATTTCTTTTATTTGAGATCATTTATGAAAATAGATTTTTTTAAAATTTCATTCTCATTCAACTTTTTAATTTGTAAGATTTATTATTTATTATTTTACTAAACTTGAAAGAAAAATAAAAAATTAATAAGATATTTTTTAAATTATTTTTCATAACATAACCAAATACTGAAAAGTGTTTTCCAACTTATTTTTCATGACACTATCAAATATCAGAAAATAATTTACTTTTTAAAAATTTATTTTCTCAAAAAACTATTTTCTAACAACCAAATAAAACCTTAATAATTTTTTCTAAATAGAAGAGAAAGGAGTATCTTATCTTTACGTTTTCAATTAAGAAATTAGTAACTTTCAAAAAAAAAAGTAAGAAATTTTGTATCTGATATATTATAAAAATGACCTGAATTGTAATGTAGAGGTTACATGCAAGCAAATGACTCAGTTTGATAAACAGGTTTTAAAAAATTAAACACTCCGTACTAGAACAAACTAAATTATTTTTTAAATGCTGTGGGTGCTTTATTGTAGCCAAATTCACAGTAAAATGTATTTGGGTTACAGTAAAGTTAACTTTGTGTCTTTTGATCGAAAAAATTAAGCTTCTTAAGTTAAGGTGTTAATATCTTTTTTTTTTATTTGACTTTAGAGTTAAGAAATTATTATGTCACTGGATATGGACCTTTTAAGGTTTTTAAATTTTAATATATTTGTGTAATTACATCTTTAACTTTGAAAAAAACAAAATATAAACTTAACAATGAGGATGGTTTTGTACTTTCATGTATATATTTTGTGTAATTATTAGGACCATGAAAACATTTTGATATTTTAATATTATTTTTAAATTTCTTAATGCTTAAAATGCCAAAGCATGCTTAGTACACCCCAACACGAAAGTAGAGTCTGTGTCATTTAAGCAAGTGGAGTCTATGTCATTCAAGCGATACGTGTGATGCTGTCTAATGAATATAATTGGTCTTCTGTTATATCCTTATAAGCGACATCGTGTCTTTTTCTATTTGAAGTTGTGTGTGGCAATCCAAGGTGGTTAGATTGTCACCGGTGGTCATTTGATTTATTTTTTTCTCTCTCAACAAGTAATGTATATAATTGTTCTCTTTGTTTCTTACTTTTTAATTTCAGTCCCTATTTTATTAATTTTTTTTATTTTGTTTGTTTTCTATTTATATAATTTTTATTTTTTTCAATTTAGTCTTTCACTTGCAATTTCTCATATTTTTTGTTTTTCATTTCAGTCTTGATTTTTTAAAATTTTTAATTTTATCCTTTGTATGTTTGTTGAAAGTTTTTTTCTTTCAATTTCATTATTCAATTAAATTTTTTATTGTTTTATTTTTTTTCAGTTTAAACCTTATTATTTTAATTTGTTTTTTATTAAAGCTATTTTTCAATTTAGTTAAACCTTCGAATTGACAATTTATATCTCTCTAATTAATGTCTTTTCCAACCCTCATCCCTCATTTGTTTTGATCTTTTTGTGCAATTAAATTTTTTCTTAATTTTTTTTTAATATTTAATTAAATTTTATAATCGGATACATATCTCATTTTATGTTATTAAATATCTTAATCTTACTTACATAGCTTTTTTAATTTATATTTAAATTTTTTATGTAAAAAACATAATAAAAAAATTTACAAATCTAATTTTTTTAACAAAAATTTATAAACCATGTCGAGTTTTCAATGCCGGGGCATGAAAGTTTCATTATGAAGTTTTTTTATAAAAAAATCATAATGAATGGCTTGATTTCATACATTTCAAGGACCGATTGTCCACACATAAATGAACAAAAAACGCTGAAGAGGAAGTATAATCGTCCTCATGACTAGTTTGATCCTTTCGAACACCTTTTGAAAATTAAAGAAACTTTTATACAGATTAAACGAATTTGGTCAACTAGCAAAACTCCACAACATCTTTCATATTATAATTGTGCAATGTGCTTTTGGATGGTTCTTGAAAACAATAATCTCTATTATATCTGTCTGTCTGTCTAAATATTCAAAAAAGGAAATACAAAGGAGATTCATGAACCAAAAAACAGTATCACAATGAACAAATGCATGTGTGATGATTACAATATCTCCAAGGGAGAAAGTTGCATGGTTACTCCCACTTACCGCTTCCCATCAATCAAGTACATTGACTTCAATTTTCTTACAAGTGCTTCTATCAAAGTATTTTCGTTTAGACTCCCTCGTTTTCTTTCTTTTTTTTTGTTTTTTCAAAACCATCTTGATTGATTTTGATCAAGTAATTTTAAATTTTGGATTTATCAGAGGGGAATTTCCTTCCAAAACATTATAGTAATCAATAAATAGAAAATATTTCAAGTTAAAACAAATATTTTTTTTTATTTGTTAAAAAAAAACGCCATTTGGTAAAAGGACAGATTTCTATTTTAGTCAATTCTTTCGTAAAAGTTTTTACAATCATATGTATAAGAACTGAATATTTATTTACTTTAGATGCACATGTGATTCTATTTGTTTGTTTGTTGGTGTGACTAAAAAAGATTTTAATCTAATAAATAGATTTTCCTAGTTTCGTGTTCCATGTTGAAGAAAACAAATATGTCGAGACAACACTAATGATTTTAAAAAAGTAAGAAAAATTAATAACTTGATTAACTCGGCTTTGTTCAATGAAGGCAGTTAATTTAATAATATAATTTATATACACACACACACACAAACACACAATTATCAATGCTTATCAATAATATAGAGAGATATCCTACCAAAATTATTAAAAGGTCTTTATAATTTTATTTGATAACAAAGTAAAAATTAAATAAAAATATAGAACATTATAGAAAATAAATATAAAAAAATGACAAAACTCAATTCCCATCAAATCATATTTTGAATGATGAAATTAAATAAAAAATTTTAAAAATACAAAAAAATCATCTTGATTCCACTCGAATCAATTTACCAAATACATGACCTAGTTGTGAGACCAAAATAACATATAAAAAATTAAATAAAAAAACAAAGCTAAAATATCAGATAACCCTATATTGAAGGGAAAAAGTTAAAAAAAATCTAAAAAAATAAGTCGTGAAAAAAAAAACCTTGATTCAACCCAAGATAATCCACTAATCATGCAACCCTATACACGAGATCAAGATAACTTTATAGAAAAGAAAGTAAAAAAAGTCACAAAACTTAATCTTCAATCAACTCAATGTTGAATAATGAAATTAAAAAAAAAACTAAAAAAAACTAAAGTCAACTTATGCTAATCTTTGAAATCCATAACTCGAGTCATGAAACCGAGACTAATCTAATCTTATAAAAGGAGAACCATAAAGAATTACAAAGTCAAATCTTATAAAAGAAGAACCATAAAGAATTACAAAGTCAAATCCCTAATCAAAAAAATTGTTGAGGGGTGAAATTGAAAAAAAAAATAAAAAATAAATAGCAATAAAAAAAATAAGGAATAAAAAATAATAAAATAAATAAATAAATAGCAATAAAAAAATAAGGATTAAATTTGATATAAAACTCAAATGAAACTAAATATTAAGGAATGAAATTGAAAAAAAAATCAATTAAATAACAAATAAGAAGGAAAACAAATAAAAATAAAAACCAAATTTGATATAAAATTTAAATAAAATTAAATATTAAAAAATAACATTTTAAAAATTAAAACTAAAATTGATACAAGAAATAAATAACAAGATATCTTTTAATTTTTATGACTTCCAATGAGATGAGACAGGCAAAAAAAAAACAAAAGGTCATTGAAAACCCACCAGCGTGCCACCACTTACACACATTAGACCATCAGGAAGAGTACTTTTAACACAGTCGTGGAAGGCACTATCTGGTCATTAAACAACCTTTGTGCATTGCTTGAAAACTGAAGATACCTCCCACCTTCGTGCTTGTTTACCCTTAATCTTTATATTTGTTTCAGTTTGAGTTTTTGTTCTTTAACTCTAAATTATTTTAAATTAGTTGAATTTTATTTTATTTTACAAAATTAAGCACCAAAAATCTCTATCGATATTACAAGATCCTAATAGTTCAAGTGAAGTTTCAAATAAAATCGATATGAAGGGATTAAATCAAGAGAAAAAAATATTGAGGAACTAAAATTAAATAAAGGACATATGAACTTCCCTCTTGACCGTGGAAAACAGTCCTTGATGTTGGCCTAAAAAAAAGCTAAATATTTCTTTAAGCTTCAAAATTGATTCTGAAACTCTAATTATTCTAAATGAATTAAATCAAATTTTGTTTCGCAAAAACTCGCAAGCCCTTTCAAGGCTAGTAAAGACTGAACGACTTCGGTTCTAGAATGCCACTGAAGATGAAACTCCATCTAGCACCTGTCTTGGCATTTGCTTTACAAAGGAATCAAGAATTAATTGAGTAACAAAAATTTTTTAGATACCTCGCCCATACATATGTCTGGAAAATAAATTACCAAGAATAACCTCAAATCAAATTAATTTAAAAAAGCCAAATAAGAAGAAAAAGAAATTGAGGGATCAAAGTATAAAAAATCCCAGGGAATAAATTAAAAAAAAAAAAAACAAGGTTCCGAATGAACAGTGCTTCCCCTTACAGTCTACATAGATGAAGGGTTTTTCCTCCTCCTCCTCCTCCTCTTCTTCCTTTATAATATACATATTTGATAGAGTTGCGCAAAATGAGGCTTAAAAGAATACTTTTCATTTGATAGAGTTGCACAAAATGAGGCTCACAAGAATACTTTTCATTAATACACCAATAATTATTGGTGTTTGAGTTTGTGTTCGCTACAATAAGATAAAAGGATAAAATATCCTATACATCATGCCGAACACAGAAGAATATCATGGCTTGTTTATGAGCCTAATCCAGCTTTTAAGTTCAAATACACTAACCGAACACAGAAGAATATCATGGCTTGTTTATGAGCCTAATCCAGCCTCTAATCTCCATAAACCGTTGTCTAAACAAAGATTTAGTAAAAATATCTGCCAGCTGATCTTCATTGGAAATAAATGAGACTATGCTGAGCTAATCTAGCCTTTAAGTTCAAATACACTAACTAAACACAGAAGAATATCATGGCTTGCTTATGAGCCTAATCCGGACTCTAATCTCTATAAACCGTTGTCTAAACAAAGATTTAGTAAAAATATCTGCTAGCTGATCTTCATTTGAAATAAATGAGACTTGGATAAGCTTTTGTGATGCCTGCTTCCTGATAAAATAATATTCACACTCAATGTGTTTTGATCTTGCTCTAAAAACTGGATAGCAAGACAAGTAGGTTGCTCCAATAATGTCACACCATAATATTGAAGCTGCTGCTAGCTTGATGCCAAGTTCTTTGAGCAAAAGTTGAAGCCAAAAAAGTTCAATAATAACGTTAGCCATGTCTCTATATTCTGCCTCTGTGAAATACCTTGCAACCGTAGGCTTCTTGTTAGATGACCAAGAGATTATATTGTTATCCAAGTATATAGCAAAGCCTCTAGTGGACCTTCGAACATCATAGCTGCTTGCACAATCTGCATTTGAATATGCTTGAAAAGTAATTATAGAAGACTTTTTCATGAGAAGCTTATGATCCAGTGTACCGTTAATGTATCTCAGAACTTGTTTACAAGACTGCTAGTGATTAATAGTACGATTAAGAGAGCGTTCGGGAATGTAAGTCATTTCTTATTTTTTAAAATAAATTTTTATTAAAAATTATTTTTTTATATTTTGAATTACTTTTGATGTGCTGATATTAAAAATAATTTTACTTTGATGTGTTGATCTTAAAAATAATTTTAAAAAAATAAAAAATATATTATCTTAATGTATTTCAGAATAAAAAGTATTTTAAAAAGTAACCGCATCCATATATCAGAATAAAAAATATTTTAAAAAGTAACCGCATCCATATATCCAAATAGACCCTACCTATAAAAGATAAGTCTAATTATTTTTCGTATAAAGAAGTTTATTAATAATGGTATAGTTAGATTTTTTTTTATATAAGTAAAATTATTTATTTAATTTTTATTCATCATCTACAATATTATTTTAGAAAGAAATTTGCTTCAGAAAAAAAAAGATTCATTTACCTTAAGTTAATTGATTAAATTAAAATTTTCAAATAATGATCTAAATCTAAATTTGATCTCGTGATTATTTGATTATCAAAATTTAAATACCATGATAAAGAATAATTTTAACTTAATAACTTAAATTATTAGGTAAATCCTAATATATTATTTATATTATTCTCTAAAAAAATTACCATAAAAAAATAATAAAATTGACTATTTTTTATGATAGTGCCTGATCATGTATAATTAATAAAAACAATTGATATAATGAAATGAAATAATAAAATCCATACATTCATGGATAAAAAGCTGGTAGTTGATGGGATGACCCTGCAATTATCCCTGGATAGTCGTTATTTCTATGGGAAACCATAAATTTATACACTCTAAGATAGACAAACCCACACACAATTGCATGAATTGTTGTGAAAAAAACATGGAAATCATGGTTGTCAATTCTGTTTTGGTAACAATTTTTTTTTTAATTAGAATAGAATATTTTAGTTTTGAAGTGTTTTGGCATATTATTTCGAGGTTACACTATATATATATATATATATATGTATATATATATATATTTAAGAAAAATTATTTATATATTATACAATAAAAACATAATTTTAAAATTTAAAATACTTTTAAATAGTCAAGATTAAATAAATCTTTAATTTAAAGTAATTCAACTTAAATAAAATATCAAAATATTATGAAAATAAAATATTCTAACGCAAATATTTTAAATATAAAGTTAGGTTAATGTTATTACGGTTAATGGGATATAAAGCATTCATTGTTTTGCTCAAATTCTTATAAAGTATAAATATAAAAAAAAACATGAATATAAACTATATATATTAGTAATAAATTTAATTTAAAAAAAATTATTATCATTGTTAATGAAATAGTAATAATAATTTTTAATATTATTTTTAATATCATTATTATTGAAAATAATAATAAAAAAGAATTTTGATTCTTTGGTGATTTAATTAATTAAATTGAACCAGGTTATAATTTTTTAAAATTAGAATAGATCAAGTAGAATAAAACCGGAACAGATTCTTTGGTGATTTAATTAATTAAATTGAACCAAGTTCAATTTGATTCAATAATTTTTTAAAATCAAAATAGATCAAGTAGAATAAAACCGGAACATTTCAACTAAAATTTAATCGAAAAATCTGGAACATATCAAAATTTCAAATAAAATAAAAATTATTCTATTTTTTAAATTAATATGAAATATTTTGGTTATTTCAAATAAAACAGAACGAAATTGACAACCTGTGTTGGGTTGAATACATATCTCGATCAATAAGAAAGAATTAACCAAAGTATCTTCCCTAAGCAACACGCATATAGGAATGGAGGGATGAAATTGAGATTCCCATCTAAGTCCTTGCTCGGACAAGGGGCGATTGAGGTATGGGAGAGTGCGGAGAATTGATGAAATCATCGTATATTCGAGGAGAGTTGAGTTTAAGGCTGCCTTGCCAGCGTAGGGTCTTTTTAGGCTTCTTGGTGTCGACATCCTTGTTGACAAAAGTTCTAATTCTTGACAAAGCAACTTGCATGGTCTGGTCATCCATGTTGGCAAAACAAACCCGAAACCACCCTGGCTCCGGGCAATGAAAAGAACAACCTGGCGAGACATTGAGCTTGACTTCATGGATTATAACTCGCCATAGTGCCATTTCAGCTTCAAATGTCTTCTCTTCGAGGAGTCCACTCAAATCCATCCACAAAAACAGGCCAGCATTACTTGTCGTCAAGCACTTAATGCTTACTTGAGCAAGTCCATAAGTGAAGACTCTATGCCTTGCGGCTAATCTCCTTTTGCTTTTCCTAATGAACTTTCCCACAAATTCATCATCTGATAGCATTGATGCTATCATGTGCTGAGTTTGCGAGGATACCAATCCGAAGCTTGACATTTTTCGGGCGCAACTCACTACCGCATCATTGTAAGAATAGATAATCCCAACCCGAAGGCCAGGGAACCCCATGTCCTTAGACAGACTGTAAACTATGTGTACAAGATCAAGATTGCATTCGATATCTTCCTGTAGTATCTCTGCTATGCTAATGAAATCAGGCTGGCTGAAAACCGTGGCTGCATAAATCTCATCACAGACTAAATGGATGTTCTTTTCATTGATGAAGCTCACAATGCTTCTTAGAGTTTCCCTATCTAGCATGGTGCCCAACGGATTTGATGGATTGGTTATGAGCAAGCCCTTTACTTTGATGTTGTCTAATTTTGCCATCTCGTAGGCATTTTCCAAGGCTTCTCTTGTTACCTTGAAGTTGTTAGAACTTTCAGAATCAACTGGAATGAGTTTTACTCCTGTTCTCCATCTCAAATCTCGATCGAATCTGCAATGAAGCACAAAAATTAATTAGTAATACAAATTACTAATATTGTTGCTGTCATGAACACTACTACTACCACTTTCAAATCATTCATGTTAAGTTTGTTTAGCAAAGTTATTGTCATTTAATTCAATTACGTATATGCCAAAAGCATTTTGTCGGATGACAGCTATAGAAATTAGGAAAAAGGAACGAGGGAATTATCCTCCACAAAAGTCAATAGCGGAGACATATATGTCTGAACTATAAAGTCAAGCAAAATAAATGGAGACCAGACCAATGCAGAAGATTGGCCTCACTTTCCTCCCCCTAGTTTGGCATTTTTCGTTCTGACACACCATAAGCCTTGCTACAGAGAAGAATCAAAGTGTAGTTTTGATGACTTTTTGGGACCCCAACTTGTATATATTCATGCCCCCACAAAAGTAATTATACAAGCAGGTCTGAAAACTATTGATTCTGGCATTTCTTTAATAGCTTAAGATGTTAACATTACAAATTGTTTATTATCGGTACTTGTATGCACTTAATGATATGGTTGCCAAAGTCTAGATAAATTAATCTATAGTATTTTCATTATTAATCTATAGTATTTTCATTTTGGTCAAATATTTATAATTAATCTCTCTGCAGTTACCCTCCCTCCCACTTTCCTCTTGAGACTCTCCCCTTCTTGGCCATGGAGGAAAGAAAAGGTCAAGGCTTACCACTCACCACATATAGGTGGGCACAATGTCAAGGTGAAGCTTACTACTGTTATAATTAATCATTCAACTAATCAACCTTTATTTGAAGAATATTTACAATAAATTAGAATAAAGAAGATAGAAAATAAAAGGTAAAGTAAATGGTAGACTACCCTGGATAATACGGAGTAGGTACCAAAAATGCCTCGCCGGGATCTGCCAAGCAAAAGGCAATTGTTTCATGAGCTCCGGTAGCTCCTCCATTCATAACAATGCGGTCAGGATCAAATGTAACTTTATTTCCTCTCACTTTTTCCATGAACTTTGCTACAGCCTGTATCGTAAAGTCCATAATTATTTAGCTATTACACATAATACTTAAAGATAACAAAACATTTTTTTTTCTTAATTAATTTATATTTCCTTACATTTCTAAATTCTGGCAGGCCATGATAGTCCTGAAAGAGAGCTACCTCTCTGAACTCATTAACTCCTTCAGGAGTGCAAATGGAGGCTTTTGGGTTGTTTTTGAGCCAGTCTTGAATCAAATCAAAGCAAAGCTGCATTTCATATAGAAACAAAAATCAGTGACTATGTTCTGCTGAAAAATCTTCATGGAAATTCAAGAACCAGCAAATTAAAACATCATATTCAACCCAGCTAGTTAGTTTACCTGATTCTCTGCAAGACCCATCTGGATAACCCCATTTGGATTCTCCGTGAGATGATGGGGATTACTGTCATAGGCTTTCCAGCCTTCAAAATATGGGGAGTCTTCACCATGTCCGTTGCCGCTTGCTATTCTAGACAACAAAAGGTTATTCAACTTGAAAACCATTTTTTCTTCAAATTAATTCACCACGAGTTTGCAACCAAGAATTTCAAGAAGAGAATATGTTTTTGAGAGAGCAAATTTTTATAGAGAATTTTAACTTTTGATGCAGTCGTAATTGCTGGCGTTAATACACGTATGTTGAGGTGAGGTAAACAAAGAGAGACAAGCTGTCTGCAAGAATGATAGCTTGCTACTTTCATTCACCGAGTATTTATAGTCGCTAAGGCGTGAATATTAATTTCTTTTTTCTCCAATGTCATGGATATTTGTGGCCGGAGATAGCCATGCTTTTTTAATTTTTCATAAATTAGTTAATGATGAAGATTCATCGTAGGTGGTTTTTTTGGCGCTTAAATTTCATGAAATTTTAAATTTTAAATTTTTACTTAACATTAAATTTTTATATATTTTTAAATTATTTTAATATGCTAATATAAAAACTAATTTTTAAAAAATATTATTTTAATATATTTTCAAACAAAAAATATTTTAAAAATAATTATTACTATATTTTTAAACATCTTATTTTGATTTATGATAAAAATATAGATTATCATATAGACTTTTTAGGGTGTGTTTTTTTTATTATTTATGCTTTAGAGGTATAAAAAAGATTAGTTTCTGTTTGGAAGTGTTTAGGAGTGATATGAAGATTATATTTTAAAATGTTTTTTAATTATAAATATATTAAAATAATATATTTTTAAAAATTTTAAAATTGATTTTTGATATTAGTATAGTAAAAAAATGTAAATTACATAAAAAATTTCAAATTTTTTTTTCAAAAATAACAAAATAATAGTTAAACCACAATCTCTACAAGCGATAGTTGATCACATCGTGGGAATGGGTACAGAACATGCATGTTTATTACATTGTCTTGTTGTTTATTTGTAAGGAAAGCAATTTTCAACACCTACTGATAAACCGTTTTATTTGTTTGCATGATTTTTAAATGTTTGGCTCTAATTTGAAAAACTTGCCAACAACTTTTTTTTATTTCCAATTAAGAAAACTAAGATTTCAAGAGATAAAAAAAATAGTTTAAATAACATTAAAACATATTCACTACCAGAAATTCATTTAATACTAACGCATTACCGATGAAATACTTCTGTTGGTAATTTGATAATTTAAGGTCACAATTACCGATGGTATTTTTTCTATTCATAATTCCACTAGTATATACTGACAGACATATTTGATCGGTATTTGCTGATAGAATGACAGATAAAATATTCAAAATTTAAAAAAACGGTTCGCTGATGTGAAGGTTTTTGCTGGTGATGTTACCGATGGAATCACTAAGGGATTCAAAACAGCAGCTCCGTATGGTGATGTGACTGATTCACAATTTGAAATGCCAACAAAATCACCAAGGGATTCAAACCGAAATCTCCATACAGTGACATGCCCTGTTTACCGTCAAAATAGCCATTGGAATCATAGACGAAATAATTATATCGGTGAATGTGTTGGCAAAAGTTAATATATGCCTGTTCTGCCGACCCTCCCCTATTTCTCCTTTTTCTCCCCATCTCAACTCTCCCCTACTACAAACAACTAGCCTCACACCCCCCCCCCCAAAAAAAAAAAAAAAACCCTCTTCTCAGCACAACAAGTCATATTTCTTAAAGTTTTGGGGTCACAACATCCGTGTTTTAATTTAACGATGAATTTTATCAGTTTTTGCAAGTAATTCTATCTTTATAATTTTAACATTTAAATGTCAATTTTATTGTTTTTTTAGTATATGTACATATTTTATTGTTATTTCTCAAACAAACTTATAGTATATGAATGTATAATTTTGTACTTGTTATGGTTTGTTTTAGATTTTATAAAATTGTATCTGTTTGTAAATTATTGAAACTTTATTGAATTATCAAATTACATGTGTTGTTTTAAAATAATTAATAGTTTGTTTAACAGGTCCATTTTAATTTTTATCAAATAGGAAGGAGTGTTGCTAAGTCATTGTCTTCACTAAGCGTAGACCCTGGAAAAAAAAAAGTTAAGTGCTACAATAGGTATTTTGTCAATGAATATGTGTTCCATAGTGAAGAATATGGGCATGGAAGAAAGATATACAACACTAGTGTTTGTGTTAAGAGATCAACTAGTAGCAAGTTAGAAGTTGATTACTATAGTAGATTAGAAGAGGTCGTCGAAATACAATATCATAGCGAGCAAAATAGAGTGTTTTTATTCAAATGTTATTGGTATGAGACGACTGACAGAGGAATCGGAGTTGATCTGCATGATAGTCAATCAACTCAAAAGCTAGACTCCACAACGTAAATGATGTCTTTGTTTTCGCAAAGCAATGTCAACAAGTTTATTACACATATACTCCTTCCTTTAGAAAGGATCAATCAAGAGTGGATTAGTTATCCATTTTAAAAACAAAATTCAAGGGTTGTGCCGACCTTGTTCAGGATGAGAACGAAGATACAAGTGTACGAGATGAAGTCTTTCAAGTTAAAAAGATGGTTAAACCATATCAAGTTGCTCATTCAATTGACTTTGAAGAAAATTCAATTTTTTATGTTTTCAATTATAGTCTTGTTGATGTTGACGTAGAGGAGTTGAATATTGTTTTGAGCTCTAGCGGACAAGCAAATGTCGATGAAAATAATGATATCCATATCAAAGATTGTAATAAAGGTGTTGACTTTATAATATTTTTTTCATGTAATATATATTATGGATGATATATGTTGTAACATGAAATATTTATTTTATAGGTTTATGTATTGTTTAAGCATTGTTGTTATTGTTTTGTGCGATGGATAATTTATCATTTAAGTGTTTGCAAAAATAAGCAACACAAATATAATCTTTCTTGTACAATGCACTATCACCGATGTCCATGCCAACGGACTAAGGTCCGTCGGCAATTCACAGAGAGTTGAAAATTAATTACTTGAAATACCATCATTACTGATGCCTTTGCAGACGGAATTAAATCCATCGGTATTTCACAAAGAGTTGAAAAATAATCACCTAAAATGCCATAATTACTGATGACTTTGGGGATGAAATGTTGTCTGTCGACATTTCACAGAGAGTTAAAAAATAATTACTGCAAATGCCACAATCACCAACAAATTGGCAGATGGATTCCAATCCGCCGGTATGTTATTGACAGGTCACTATTACCAACAAAATAACTGACGAACTGTGTGAATTTCAAAGGGCGGTACATTAAATGCATCTCTGACCACGTAAAGTTGCCGACAGAATTGCCGACAGACTGTGAAAAATATGGAGGGTAATTAAAAACGATGAAGTGAAATTCAAAATTTATCGACGGATTTTCAAAACTTCACAAATGGAATAATTTAAAATATTTTTTTTTTGTCAATGAAGTCATCGGTAAAATTGCGCTTAAATCTTAGGGACCGCCCCTTTAGCTCATTTTTTTCATCTGCTTCGTGAATCCTCTCTAAGTTTTGATTTTTTCCCTCTCATTTCCTTAAATATTTTTTTTGTTTGGCTTGTAATCTCTAATTGAATCTTCATCAAATTAAAAGGTATGTGTTTCCTCTATTTCATTTTACTTTAAGTACTTTTTTTCTTTATTTTAGCTATTTTCATTTTTGTTATGTTTTTTGTTTTGGTGTATTTTTGTAATGTAGATAAAGTTTTGAAATAAACACATTATTAAGGTCAGCAAATTTCATTCATAAAGTCTATATTTTTTTTTAATTTATTGAATATATTTTATTGTTTTATAGCCATAATAATTAATTAATTTGTTGAATTGTTTTGTTAATGTTGAATTTATCTTAGAATTAGTAATTGAATATGTTGGAATAATTAGAAATTTTACTCTATTATTGCATGAGTTGTGTTTTTTTGAATATATTGAATATATTTTATTGTTGTATTGCCATAATAATTGAATAATTTGTTGAATTGTAGTTATTAATGTTGAATTTACGTTAGACTTAGTAATTGAATATGTTAGAATAATTAGTAATTTTACTCTATTTTTTTGTGTTTAATTATTTTCATTCATTTTAATTGTTAGTCTAGATTTTTTTGAATTTATTGAATATACTTTATTGTTGTATTACAAGACGTTATGTTATATACAATATTAGGATAGATAAGGTCAATTGGTTGTGGTTATTGTCAATATTTCTAGGTTTGTGAATTTGGATAGTCTTCAGTATAGGGAAGGTGTTGTTGAATTTTTTTAACATTCAAATTTAATTATATAATTATTCATATAAAATTATGTAGATGCATAGAATGAAATCTATAGCTCATCGCTCACGTATGGTCGCAGCTAGTTCTTCTAGCAGCGAGGATGATATATCCATAGGTGCCTCTCAAGAAGAGGCACTTGCGTCTTTAACCGATGTTGCCTCTTTCAGCGAAGTTTCACAGCGCAGATGCGATGTGCCTTTACAGCATAATCAATTCACCTGTAAGTACGAGACATATTAGAAGGACGACCTTTCAATGTAAGTTTCTTAAAGTTTTAGTTTTTTTTTCAATTCTAACATAATTTATGAACAATTAATCAAAATTTCATTAATTCAATTTATTTTCAAGTTCACAAACATTAAGTTCAATTCTAACATAATTTATGAACAATTAATCAAAATTTCATTAATTCAATTTATTTTCAAGTTCACAAACATTAAGGCCACCTGAGTAATATCATCGGCATTTAAATCATTGATGGAGATTCCATTATTTTAATGGAGTTGGGTATTCAAACATCCTAAATGGATACCTAAAATCGATGCATGGTTTGATAGATTTAAGGTTGGTGTTAATTTTTAATTTCCAGCTTATTTCTAATAAATTATTGATATAATTATAAATAAATTATTATTTTTATTTAAAATTAATTATTTATATATAGGACAAATTCGATTGGGACAGTGCGCAAGACACTGTTGTAAGGAGAATGTGGAAAAATCAGGCGGCAATTAGGTAACATCGAAAACAATACAACATTTTTTTGAGAAAAAAATTATGTTTCAAAATCTAATTTCTTGCTATGGAAGTAGGTTATATGATTTTTTATAAGAAACATAAAAAAGGTAAAAAAACCGAGCCCAACGGAGCTTTTTGTTGAGAAACATGTGCGAAGTTAAGACCGCTAAAAAGGGACGCAACAGTTCATTGACAACCGTGCTCAATACTTTGTAATATGTTTGTTCAATCATTTTATTTTGTAAGTTATTATTTGTATTGAATTGAATATAATGATTACTTTTTTCATTTTTAAGAGACCTATAATAGTCGTTTGAGAAAGAGATATGGAGACAATCCTTCAACCTATTTGGATTTCAATCCAAATTTATGGATAGAGGTTGGATCATCCGGTGAACCTAATAAAAATTGAGTGTACAGGCTCTCTAACACTACGGTCAAAGACTTGTGGGTGGCCCGTAGTTTTTTAAATGTTAGGAGCACTCAATCAGTATCGAGCACCCAATCTAAAAAGTTCATGGCCTTGCAGCAACACACGGCTTATCTCACCGAAAAATATGACTACCTGTCAACGGAGTATATGCAACTCAAAGCGGATCATGAACAGCTTTGCTAAATGGTCAAGAACATGGCATCATAGAGTGGTGATACATGTGGGCCTCTTTCTTTTTGACCGTATAACAGCTAGCCTCCTCCTCCTCCTCCAGCTTCACCATTATGTTAATTTGTAATGAATATTATTTAACTTTAATAGTTAATTTAATATTTTTTTGAAACACATTTAGTTGTAATGAAAATTATTTAACTTTATTTTTTTTAATGTTTAATAAAAAATTTATTTGCATCATTGTTTTTTTTACTATTAATTTATATAATATTATGTATTCTAAATAATGTTTTAAAAGCATATTTAAAAAGAATCCTAGGAGGTTTTGCCAACGAACTATCACCGTCGGTATTTGTCAATCATACCGATAAATTTTCAAATGAACTTAGTCTGTTGACATTTCATAGTAGCTGTTATAATCACCGATGAATATACAGACGGATATATGTGGTCGATATTTTACACACTTACCGCCAATGTTACTGACAGCCTATTCCATCAATATTTCATATAATCACCGACGGAACACGTCAATTGGTATTTTTCAAGCGGGAAACTTTTTTTTGTCACGCAATGTCCGTCTGTAAAACAATCGGCAAATGTTTTTTTTACTAATTGATTTAGCGACCGAATGAGGTATTATCGATGAAAGTAAAGCCTACAGATGTTTTTTATCAGCGATGTCTTCAGTAAAAAAATTATTGTTAAACGCTGAATTACAGACCGACATAATATTTTTATCGGTAAAATTGTGAAATATTGTAGTGATTTCATGAAGAATCAAGATATCACTCTATTAGAAAATAATATAAATCATATATTGGTATCTTATCTGTTAACTTAAACTATTAAGTTGAGATAGTTCTTTGACATAATATTAGAGTCTTGATGACCAAGTAGTCACAAGTTTGAATTTCACAATCTCTATTTATTTGATAAATCGAATTTCACAATCTCTCTTTATTTGATAAAAATTAAGCACATTGTAATTTGAGAAAATGCATGTTTCAAGTCAAAAGAGTTTTCACTTGAGAGGGTGTATTAGAAAACAATATCAATCATATTTTAGTATCTCACTTAACAGCTTAAGCTATTGGGTTGAAATGGTACTTTAACACACTCCATTGTTCTTTTATATGTGTGTATGAAATGAAATTGAATATATCGTGGGTCAATACATGTATGCATGCATCACTACTAAAATTTTACATATTACCAACGAATCATCCCGTCAATATTAAGATATTGATTTTATCAGAAAAAATATTCCTGATGGAAACACAGACGGATATTGTTTGCCAAAAAAACTTATCTTTGGTGATTTCTATTATGTCAGTAATTTCATCCCTAATTAAACTCACTAATGGATTTATATATGGAAAAAGCGTGCCACAAAAAAATTATCAGCATATTTCCATCAATAACTCCATCGATAAGCATGTCATATTACCAATGCCATTAACTCAAATTTTAATTCATTCTTCATTTACTTTTTTTCATCATTTTTTTCATCAAATTTTTTTTATAAATAATTTTTTTTGTTTTTATTCATTAAAGCTAGAGTCAGAATAAAAATTTAAATTTATTTCATTGAACTTTGTTTAATTTCACAAAAAATAAAATTAGGAAAAAAATAAAAATAAAATAAAAATAAAATAAAATTATAAGTTTATTCACTAACGCCAAGTCAGGAATAAAGGTAATAATTTATTTTATTGTATTGTATTTCTCTTTTACTTAATTACATAAAAATATATATATGCATAATTTTTTTTTTATTTGATCTTTCTATTCACTGACGCCAGAGTCGGGAATATAAAAATATTGATTTAAAAATATTTTATTTTTACTTTTTTTATATAAAAAAATAATAAACTGATTTTATTTTTTTT